>NW_025534294.1:0-230675 GCF_020615455.1 Coregonus clupeaformis
GTTCCTCTCTCTCTTCCGAACGAACAGCTGCAAGGTGCTAAAAGTAAAGTTTGGCTCGCTCAAACCGCAGAAGTTATTAAAACTGATGAGTGTTCAGCGCTTAACTGACTTGATATTCCGTGCAGAATATAGCACTGCTAATTAAATGCAAATGTTAACTTTTTGGATTCTCTTCCAGTTGTGAAGAGACAGCAGAGATTGAAGAGAAAAAGCTCCCTCTCTTCCCGTCTAAATGACTAACACGCCTACCAGGTGTATAGGCATATTCAGCAGCACTGGCATGGGCGTATTTGTGGGTAAGTAACTAGACATTTGTAATCCCTACATCTTTCTAAACAATGTATGTTTTATTACCCAGGTTAATGTTATTATAGTAGCCACCTTTACTGAGTGTATCACTGGGCTTTTACACTGGTTGAATCAGCGTTGTTTTCCGCCATTTCAATAACATTTTGTTGAACCAACGTGAATTGATGCGTCTGTTCTGATGGAGATGTCTTATCGGAAGTAGCTTTACAGTAAGGTTAACCACGTCACAAGCTGACGTGATGCTGGTTCCTGTTTTGTAATACTGATAACAGCGTGCGTATTCGCTTGGGTGAGTGAACGATGATTATAGGAGCCGCCTCCTGTTGTACTATCCCCTATCATCCTATAGTCCCAAGGTATTAAGATTTTTATGTTTATTTATAGCCTTTGTTATGATGCAATTCAGCCACAGCCCAAAATCCTTGGGTTTGGCAATTTTGTCACTTGGTGTTCAATGAGCCAGTATTCTCCAAATAAGAATTAACTTACAAAAAAAATAAAATAATCCATTTAAACTGAATAGACTGTCTGGTAATGAACTGTTTGTGGTTAATACTTGCCGTTTTTGGTTTAATTTGTCTGTTGTGGTGTGATATTACTAATCCTTTTTCCTTACCCTCTGCTGGCAGGTGAAATTGTAAGTGATTGCCGTTATTCTCCGCAGCCGTTTGCGCCTTAAAAACCCTTTAGGTGCATTCATTTTTAACGCTTGTTCTGAGTTTGTACCCTAAACAAGTTTGTGTTTGTACCTGTACCTCTCTATTTGGAATAGATGTACTGTTTTGCAGAAAGAATAGCCTACTAGGTGGCTTTTCTTCATTGGCTCCTCCTGGTGATATTTTGGACATTGCTACTAAGTTTGTAACTGGTAACCTGGAGTCTCTGTATTATTACTCTCTCTTGGTGAGGTACTGTTTTTTGTTTTAAATGTAGCTAAACCAAGGCTGTACAGTGTTTGACTGGTAGCCTACGGTTATTGAGCTGCTGCCCCAATGGAAGTATGGTCAGAATATCCACCCTATTGTTAAGGGTACACTGCTGCTAGTGGAGTGCAGGAGTTGCCATGGCCTCGCCCAAAGGGCTGGATTTGACTTAATCTTGCATTTTGATTTAGACACTTATCTTAAGGTGATAATCTATAACTGTGGTGTCTCCAAATGCCCTTCTCGACAGGAGTAGGTGTACACTTTTATTTTACCGAAGGAATGTTCAGTGTCAACTAATATCGCCATTGATTGTCACTGCAGTAAGTGAAGTGAGGCCACAGAGCATCCCCACTTGCCTATACAACTGTGACTAAGATGTTTGTTTTGGCACTCCTGTAAAGTGAACCTAACTATTGTGCCCACTAGTATCCATCTCTTTGTATTGCGTACTGTTTTGCGTGTCCAAATTAGCATCGGCTAATAGTCAAAAACCTATCCATGACAAACCCCTGGGCACACCCTGGTTGAATCAAATATGTTTCACGTAATTTCAATGAGTCGTTGAATAAAGAATAGATGTTGAATTGACGTCTGTGTACCCAGTAGGAAAATTTTACAACCTTATTTATATAATAAGTATAGGAGCCACATCCCATATACATGTTGTCCCACACTAACATCCTGTAGTCCCTTAGTTTCGAGATTATTTATTTTATGGCTAAATGACTTACACTTAAATACCTTTATTGTAAATAGCTGTTCTATGATGACACAGTAGCCAGCCAATGTGTGATGTTCCATGTAGACATACATTCCAAGAGCCTTTTTAAGCTTATTAACCTTTTTAGCCACTTGTCCTTCAGACAGAAGTTACTATATATACAAATGTTTGTAGACACCTTCAAATGAGTGGATTTGGCTATTTCAGCCGCCTGTTGCTGACAGGTGTACTTAACATCTAGCACACAGTCATGCAATCTCCATAGACAAACATTGGCAGTAGGAAGAGCTCAGTGACATTAACGTGGCACAGTCATAAGATGCCACCTTTCCAACAAGTCAGTTCGTCAAATTTCTGCACACCGCTGAGCTGCCCCAGTCAGCTGTGATGCTGTTACTGATGGAAACATCTAGGAGCAACAATGAGCTCAGCCGTAAGGTATTAGGCCACACAAGCTCACAAAACGTCAAATTTCTGCTGCTAGAAGGCTGCCCCAGTCAACTGTAAGTGCTGTTATTCACAAGTGTGTCACGTTAGGTGATGAGCAGGTCAGACCAAGAAGCGCGGCGTGATATGTAAACATGTTTATTGCAGATAAACACGACAAAACAATAAACACGCGTGGCGTCCTAAGGCACACACAACAAATCTGCGGAACAAGATCCCACAAGCCACTGAGTATGACCAAAACTTGCTAAGTAATGGCTAATCAGAGACAGCGACAGCTGCCTCAATTGAACCTTGACCAACATAGATCTAGACATACTAAGACTTATAACATGAGCCTACACCCGAAAATACACACCTGACTCAGCAAACACAGTCCCCAGAGTCAGGGCGTGACAAAGTGGAAACATCTAGGAGCAACAAGCGGCTCAGCTTGCAAAGTGGTAGACCACAAGCTCACAAATGGGACCGCTGAGTGCCGTTAAAATCGTCTGTCCTCGGTTGCAACACTCACTACCAAAGTTCCAAACTGCCTCTGGAAGCAACGTCAGCTTAAGAACTGTTAGTGAGAGCTTCATGAAATGGAGTTTCCATGGCAGTGACCATGCACATGGCAAGATCACCATGCAATGCGCGTCGGCTGGGTAGTGCTTTTTTACTCACCGCCATTGGACTCTGGGCAGTGAAGCAGCGTTCTCTGGAATGATGAATCACGCTTCAATGCCCACTTGGTTTTGGAATGAGATGTTAGACGAAGCAGGTGTCCACATACTTTTGTTCTCAAAAGTATGATGGGAATTCACTGTCCTTTTAAGCAAATTCAAGCAGAAACTCTGTCCCAGCCTGAAGGAAAACACACCCAGTTGTAATCTAATCCTAGTTTGTAATCCCCAATCAAATAAATTTAAATGATAGGATTTAAACTGTAAGCTCCTTCTTTGAACTGCTCTGTTGTCCAATGAACTGGAATAACACAGTTTCCTGTAACACAACCTGGTCTCAGATTATTTTGTATTATTCTGTCACGTAAATTAAGGGCCCATTTAGTATGATATGTTACGTTTAGTATGGTATGTTAATGGTGTGGATGTCCATCATCCATTTTTGTATGATATGTACGAATTACAATTTGTCATATGTTATGAATTGCAATTAGTACAATATATTCTGAAAGTACAATTACGTACAATATATTACAATTTGCAAATTGCAATATGTTCAGGTATTAAAGCATGTAGTATATTTCACGAATGACGTTTTGTTGTTGCGTTAGCTAGGTATTTAAGGCTAACGTTGAATAGCTACAGCTAACGTTAGCTAGGTTTGGGGTTAGGAGTTAAGGTTATTAGTTAGGTTAAAGTTAAGGTTATGGTTGAGGTTGGGGGAAGGGTTGTAAAGCTAACAACAAAGTAGTTGCCAAAGTAGCTAAAGTAGTAAGTAGTTGAAAGTTGCTAATTATTCAAATTCTCCATGATGAGATTCGAACACACAACCTTTGGGCTGCTAGACTTTCTCGAATATGCCTGCCTATTCACTCAAACCAACCACCCTTCTTTAGTTTTTTTGCCTTAAGTAATCTTCTGTCTTATGTAGAGCTGTTGTGGTGAGCTTCATGATAGGTTTCCATGGCCGAGCAGTCGCTGCCCCTGCGTCTAAGATCACCATGCGCAATGCCAAGCGTCAGCTGGAGTGGTGTATGGCTCGACACCATTGGACTCTGTAGCAGTGGAAATGCGTTCTCTGGAGTGATGAATCACGCTTCATCATCTAGCGATCCGACGAACAAATCTGTGTTTGGCGGATGCCAGAGAGTATCTTTTTTTTAAATAGTACCAACTGGCAAGTTTGATGGAGGAGTGGAATAATGAGTCTTGAGACTTATTTTTCATTCGGGCTAGGCCCTTAGTTTCCCAGTGAAAATGTGCGTTCACAATACAACATTCTAGATGATTCTGTGCTTCCAGGGACCACCTATACGTAAATGTATCGCACTTTATGACTGTAAGTAACTGGATAGCGTCTGCTAAATGGCTTATTATTATTATTATTAACTATGTGGCAACTTGATTTGGGAAGGCCCTTTCATGTTTCAGCATGATAATGACCCCGTGCACAAAGCTAGGTCCACTTACAGAAACTGGTTTGCTTGAGATCGGTGTGGAAGAGCATTTGACCTGCACAGAGCCAAGCCTCAACCCAATCGAACACTTTTGGGATAAATTGGGCATGACTGCAAGCCAGGCCTGTCGCATATCATTGGCAGGGCCTTTGTGCACTCTTGTTGCTGAATGGAAGCAAGTCGCAGCAGCAATGTCCCACCATCTGGTTGAAAGCCTTTCCAGATGAGTGGAGGCTGTTATAACAGCAGCAAAGGGAAGGACGCTCCATATTAATGCCCATGATTTTGGGAATGAAATGTTTGAAGAAGCAGGTGTCCACATACTTTTTGGTCATGAAGTGTATGTGACTGAAAATGTTGTTGTATTGTGTTGTATGATGCAGAAACCGAGCGAAATAAAAATGCATTGTGTTCCCCTTGCATTAACATTAGAAAGTCAGACAAAAACATAAGCTAGCCTTTGCCTATTAGCTTAAGCAACTAGTATATCTCAAATACAACACTATACCCACTTTAAGATATAAAAAATGCTGTTTTACCTGACTTTAACTTTATCAATGATGCCACAAAGAAATGTACATGTTTTGGCCTCTTGCAGGAATCAATCCTCCCCAACTCACTAACTAGCAACAATATGCACAAATGTGCACACGCGGCTTTACATACAGTCTCAAAACAAGCGCAATTGATCCTCCTCCAGTCTGCTCTGCTTAAAACAAATCACATACTAAGTCTTGTGTTTTTGGTATGTTTCGATGAAAGCGGCTAATATTATATTGATTGATCGTTCACAGTACAGGAAAGAGTTGATGTTATAAACCACAGGTGTCAAACTCATTCCATCAGTGTCTGCCGGGTTTTCGCTCCTCCCTTGATTGATTAATTAAGGTCACTGATTTGTGAGAACTATCACAGTCTAGCAGACACTAGGCCCTACATGTATTGAGTTTGACACCTGGTGTAAGCTAACAGGGCAAACTCTAGTAATCTCATGTGACTCTGCACGGGCTTGTAAATCCAGCTTAGAGGAAGCATTACTTCTAGATATGTTGTTTTGGACTCTGCGTGTGGAGGTTTCTCTGAAGACCGTTGGTTTCAGACAAATATGTATAAGAAAGTTGTACAGCTAGATCTCATACCCCAGATTTTAATGTGGCGTGAAATCTGTGTTTATTTGCCCACACTGTATCTTATTGTGTGGATATCTTTCCCGGCAGAAATTGCTGTCTCTAACTCGTATTCAGGACATTCAAACTGCTTCTCTTTTTCCATTTCATGAAATGATGTGAAATACCCCATATTTCCTTCCTTTCTTTGGTTGATTCCATTTAGCATTTTTTCAAAATCTTTATTATTCATTCTCCTGTACATTCAGCACATTTCTTAATAAATCTGTTGTTTATCGAAAGTATCTACTGTTCTCCATGAATGCATTACTTGTATCATTTAAAGTACTTAAATTGCCTTCAGATAGAATTATGTGATAAGTTGTAATTTATACCTTGTTGCTAAATGATAGTTTCTTAATGACTCAGAACAAATAGTGGTGCCGATTTAATTCACATAGACACTCCTTTACACCTGGGAAGTGCGGAAGCGTCAAGGAGGAAATGGTAGCAATGTGTGAACTGTGCTGCCATGAGACTTAGCACCAGTACCTGGTCTCTGGTGGTGACAGACCACCTCCCCCCACCACCACCACCGCCTCAGGCCCTCCAGCCAGCGCTTCAGAGGAGCCGCATCACACCACCTGCCTCCCATGGGTTCTGCTGCAGAGTCCACCTGGGAGATAATGACAAAAGGAATGTGATTGGTAACGTACAAAATGATACATATCTGGACTTGTCCAGTTAGATGCTCTAGGATCCCCTTTACAGACAGACCTTTTTACATCTGTGCCCTTACATAGCAGCAATACACCCCCAATGCCTATACCCCACCACACACCTGTGCTCCCACACCCTGTCTGCACACACACGTGGCCCCTTGACACCCTCTGCCCATCACTTTCTCCCATACCTGCACCAGTCAGTAGAGTGCTCTAACACCCCCTCTACAGGCAGGTTAAGGAAGTGGTTATTCACGGAGATTGAAAGAGGGTGAAGAGGAGATGGCCTGGAACACTCCAGCAGAGTGACATAGCAGGTTAGCGTTGAGGAAGAGCCGGAACGGCATGGGGCTGAACCTCCACCTCCCACCACACTGTTCTCATTGTACTCCAAATACAGATACCTACAGGAGACATGATCATATAGAAGCCAGGAGCGTGTGTGTGTGTTGTGTGTGTGTGTGTGCATGTGTGTGCCTGTCAGTCTACCTGAGTTAAAAGACCCAGGAACATGTGTGAGCTAAGCCTCTGCCGTTATTTGTCGTTCAGGTAGACTCCTCAGGAGTATTGAGCTGAGAAGGCGTGCTCCCCTCCTGGAGAACCAGACAGAGAGAAGAAGAGAAAGAAAGGAGAGAAGTGACAAAGAGAGAGAGAGACAGAGAAGAGAGAGCGTGACAGACAGAGAGAGGGAGAGAAAGCGGCGAGAGAAGAAAACAGAGAGAGAGCAAAGAGAAGGTAAATACAGAAATCTTGCCCAGTACGCTTCTAGGAGCCCCTCAAATTTATCCATGTAATGCGCTGTAATCTAGGTTATGGGCCTATTGTTTATTTTTTAAGCATAATTAAATCATAGATATCAAGCGTGGCCCATTGGTGCTCCCGTGTATGAAGCCCTGGCAAAACATAATCTGAACCCTAGGAGATCCTCTGCTTCTAAAGACGCCTGAATAAAGAGATCACTCTGGCTAAAGACAACCTGAATAAAGGAGCTCCTCTCCTTCACAAGAACTGAATAAGAGATCCACTGGCCAACGACAGCCTGGGCCGGAGATCCTCTGGCTAATGACAACCTGAATGGAGATCCTCTGGCTAGCCACACAACCTGAATACAGGAAGGATCCTCTGGCTAACGACAACCTGAATAAAGCGTCCTCTGGCTAACAACAACCTGAATAAGGGAATCCTCTGACTGCACCCAACAACCCTGAATAAGGAGATCCTCTGGCTAACAACAACCTGAACGGAGTCCGGTTGTTTCCCAGGTAAATGAATCCAGACTGGAAAAATTCCCAGAAATCTGACTTATAGATCCACTGGATGAGATTTGCCGCTGGTACAGCTTCCGTCCGTTGCGTGAGCTGGGACGTTATGGAAGCCCTCTCTCCTTACAGTTGACTATCTGTCCCTAGGTCTGGAACAATTATAGTGAATCCTTTATTTGTAGCTCTTTTCCTTACAACATTTTTATATTAGTGTTTGCATTGAGCACATATCTGCAAAGGTAGTCTCAGCAGTGTATGACATCATCAGACACAGCGGGCGACTTCCTGTTTACAGACAACAACATCATTCAAGATTTGTCACTGCTGGTGCGTAGTGCACATGATTTACACAATAATTTGTGTCCTTGTGGCAAGGCCCCATTGTGAAGAGCCCAATATTAGCAGTCTTGGCCTATTCACATTTTGTTGTTTGTTTATATCTATGAGCAGGAAGTCACCCCGCTGTGTGTGATGATGTCACACTGCTGAGCTTCAAGAGGTACCATAGCAAGCCACTGTCCTGAGATGTGGAGGTTACAGGTGCACCCCAGGGGACAGATGATGGTAGGGATGGGGGGCGAGTCTGGTACCCCGCGATGGGAGGGGGCTGGTTGAGGAGAGGTTCGCTGGGTGGGGGGTCGTCCTGGAGGGCCGGCGCTTGGTGGGCCCCGAGGGGGCCCTGTCCTCTCCCTCCGCTCCGCTTGATGAAGGCGTTGGAGATGAGTATGTGTGTTCTGATGGTGAACCATGGAGGATGGCCAGGTGGGTCTGGGTCCCAGGGTTGGGGTTCGCTTTGGGGTTTGGCGGATGCTGGGGAGGCTGTGCCTCTTGCTTCTCCCCTCTCCTCCCTCCTTCTCCTTCTCCTTTTCCCCATCTCCCTCCACCTCCCTCAGCACACACAGCTCTTTGCGTGGTATCTCCCTCAGGTCTTTCCCGTGCAGGTGGAAGGGGTATTCGCAGGTGATGTCCCCCACCACCGCAGTGTGGGGTGTGTCCCAGCTGGGTCTGCAGCTGGACAGCCTCACAGCCATCCAGGGTTCTCCTCCAGCTGGAGCTCCATCAGGCCTGCGGCCACGTACTCCAGGGTCCCGCGTGGGCCAGGCTCTTCAGACGGTTCCCCGTAGGTCCAGGTGGGTCAGAGACACCAGATCTGGGGGTGGAAGGGATCATTAGGGCTGGGGTCAATTCCATTCCAATTCAGGAATGAAACTGAAATTCCAAGTTCCAATTGCGAAAAAGTGGAATTGGAATTGGGTAATCATATTATTGAAGAATGGGAAAATGTGTTATAAATGTGATGCAAACAATTTTTCAGACGGTTAGTGATAGGAGAACAAGTATTTGACACACTGCCGATTTACAGCCGTTTTCTTTCACTACTTACAAAGCATGTAGAGTCTGTCATTTTTATCATAGGTACCCTTCAACTGTGAGAGATGGAATCTAAAACTTAAATCCAGAAAATCACATTGTATTATGATTTTTTTATTATTTACATTTTATTGCACATGACATAATATTCGATCACCTACCAACCCAGTAAAATTCCAGCTCTCACAGACCTGTGAGTTTTTCTTTAAGAAGCCATCTGTTCTCCCACTCATTACCTGTATTAACTGCACCTGTTTCCAGAACTCGTTACCTATATTAAAGACACCTGTCCACACACTCAATCAAACAGACTCCAACCTCTCCACAATGGCCAAGACCAGAGAGCTGTGAGGACATCAGGGATAAAATTGTAGACCTGCACAAGGCTGGGATGGGCTACAGCCAATAGTAAGCAGCTTGGTCGAGAAGGCAACAACTGTTAGGCATGTATTAGAAAATGGAAGAAGTTCAAGAATGAGTGTGTCAACACCTCAGTCTGGGGCTCCATGCAAATCTCACTCGAGGGCGTCAAGTCAAGGAAGGTGAGGATCACCCCAGAACTAGGCAGGACCTGGTCAGGCCTGAAGAGAGCTGGAACCACAGTCTCAAAAGAAAACCATTAACACACTCACGCCGCCATGGATTAAAATCCTGCAGTGCCCAAGGTTCCCCTGCTCCAAGCCGAAAGCGCGTCTCCAGGCCCGTCTGAAGTTTGCCAATGACCATCTGGATGATCCAGAGAGGAGAGATGGGGAAGATCATATGGTCCTGATGGGGACAAAAAATATAGCTTTTGGTCTAAACTCCCCTCGCGTGTTTGGAGGAGAAGAAGGATGAAGTCCCAAAACACCATGGTGAGGCACATGGAGGTGGAAACATCATTCTTTGGGGATGCTTTTTCTGCAAAGGGGACAGGGCGACTGCACACCGTGGGGAGGATGGATGGGGCCATGCTTCGCGAGATCTTCAGGCCAGCAGCCTCCTCCCCTCCAGTAAGCTTACGATGAAGATAGGTCGTGGCTGGGGTCTTTAGCATGATGCAACGACCAGAAACACACAGCCAGATGGCAACTAAGGGGTGGCTCACGTAAGAAGCATCTCTCAAGTCCTGGAGTGGCCTAAAGATCTCCAGACCTGAATCCAATAGAAAATCTTTGGAAGGAGCTGAGAAGTCCAGTATTGCCCCAGCCCGACAGCCCAGAAGCCTGAAGGATCTGGAGAAGGTCTGTATGGGAAGAGTGGGCCACAATCCCTGCTGCCCAGTGTGTGCAAACCTGGTCAAGACCTACAGGAAGCATGATCTCTGTAATTGCAAACAAAGATTTTCTTACCAAATGTTAGGATTCTGCTTTTCTGATGTATCAAATACTTATGTCATGCAATAAAATGCAAAATTAATTACTTAAAAATCATACAATGTGATGTTCTGGATTTTTGTTTTGGATTCCATCTCTCACAGTTGAAGTGTACCTGATAAAAATTACAGACCTCTACATGGCACATAGCGTAGGAAAACCTGCAAAATCGGCAGTGTATCAAATCGCTTGTTCTCACCTTGGTCAGAGTTAGAAACAGACCCATCATGTGGACATGGTAAGGCCGCGTGTAACACAGTGAGGGGTTAATAAGCAGGTAGATACCTGAAGAGGTGAGGAGGTCGAGCAGGGATCAGGTTGTGCGTTGAGGATGAGAGCGCGTGGTTTATGCCGGAGGTAGGCGTGGCGCCCTGCTGCTCGATGGTTTGATGACGTACTGTGATCAGCCTGTGGTAAGGGATAGAGGTAAAGTCGAGTGACATTATGGCCCGCAAACAGGAACTCATCCGGCTCAGGAGATCACACATAACTTTTACGTTGTCGCGGTAAGTATGGATTGATGTCTGATCCACAGTGATTATTGGTGAGGATTGATCACGGTGTTTATTGATGGTTCTGATGGGTAGTAGTGGTGGCAGGCCTACCTGCAGGTCCTCCCAGTGCCTCCAGGCCAGAGAAGGTGTGGGTGTTCGGAACACCTCCAGTTTGTTTCGTGGAGGTAGGAGGCGTCTCAGTGTCCCCAGACCATGAAAGCTGCACCGCGGATGTCCTTTGTGCAGCCCAGCGTTTTTGCCTAGGTTGATCGCCTTACGGCATTGCTTTGGTGCAGGAAGCCGTTGCTGTAGGGACGCACTCAGGGAGGTTCCTCTGCAGGTTGGCAGGCCCAGAAGAGGCGGAGCCCAGGACTGGGTACTCCTTGATTGAATTGATTGGTTGGTGGACAATTATTTTTATCATATACAAATGCAGTACAGTGCCAGAACAGGGCTGTTTATTAATATACTACCGCAGTTGCATATTATAATATAAAAGTACGCTAGATTTAGGATAATCACCTGGCTGGCGTTAGCGAAGCCCCCTGCCCATCACAGTGCACGTGCAGCACGCCCTCTTTGACCTGCACGCTGCCATCGCAGTTCTTTCTAGGTTGTCCACCTCCTCCTCGGCTCTGTCCGCCATGGGGGTGTGGTGGGGGTGGGGTCAGGGTGTGAGTGTGTGTGTGTGTGTCGGGTTCCTCACCCCACACCACAGACAGCAGGAGAACCACAGCATCCTGCACTCCTCTGCCCCTTCAGCCCAGCCCAGGAGCAGCTGCTCACGCACCACCCCTCACCGCACACGCAACAGAACACACACACACACACACAGCCTGCTGTTCAAACCCAATTCTAGCAAACCCACCAGAGTGGTGTTAATGCATGTCGCCTTTGTTTAAACTACTAGCACCATCGCGTTAGCGTCTGTGCTAGACTCTGGTTTCACATCCTGGAACCACCACTTGGACAGTACCATGGGAATTAGCTTAGTCTTCACATGAGTGAAAATATAGTTTTATATAGTTTTATTATATAGATATATGAGTTATAGTGCTATATATATTATTAGAAACTGGGTGGTTCGGAGCCCTGAATCGCTGATTGGCGTGGTATATCGGGCCGTATACACGGGTATAATCAAAACAGTTATTTTTACTGCTCGAATTATATTGTGTACCCAGTTTATAATGCAATAATTCACCTTCGTCGCGTTGCATCATGTTACACAGCTTCATATTCCATTACCACACTCGGCCTTAATTATGATATAGTTATAGTTTATAGTTATATAGTTATATATAAGGCGTTATACACATTCAGTACCTAGCTGCTCCAGGTTCCATACTGCAGACAATGACTCCAGAAAACACCCATTACATTCATCAAAAAGGACGTAACAGCAATCCAAATCCATTATAATAAATTAGGTTGATTACCAATAATACACAAATAGGAGGGGATCTGAAGACCTCTTCGGGACATAGGAGCTGCTTGAAAATCATACCCATGACAGTCAGAGCTGATGCTGATGAAGATAATCAAATAATATATTCGGAAGCACTGGAGCCGGATGGATGAGAGAGAGAAGACTGCACTAGAAAACAAGAGCTGCAATTTTAATTCTCGCTGTCTTTCACCAGGAAAATAACATCTAAATCAGAGTCTCTCTTTGCCTGCCTCATGTAACAGGCCACCATGCAGAAAGGTATTGGGCTACTATTAAAAAAATCAACAACAATCACAAGCCTACCTAGCTAGTTCAGTAGTAACCTCGATCCCCAGGCTCAATTGCTCCTGCATATAGACAGACAGAGAGGCGGCCCAAGGCTCAGTTGCTCCTGTTCGACAGCAAAAGCCGGCTGGCTGGTGGGACGAGATTAGTTTAGAACAGCTAGCACAAAGAAGGCCATGATAATGAAGGTTTAAAAAAAAGAATGACAAGGTAATAATATTGATAATGCAATGATGGATAAGAGCGTTTGCTAAATGACTAAAAAATGTAAATGTAATAACAACTAACAGCAATTACAGCAATGATAGAGTAACAATAAAGGATAATGTAATAAAGGGCTAGTGATAATGTAACAATAATGATCATGTCGCAAAGGGTAATGATAATGTAACAATAAGGAATAATGTCATAAAAGGTGATGATAAGGTAATGGCGTGAATCAGTGGCTGGGAACGCTGACATGCAGTACGATAAACAACAACCTGAGATGAGATGTCAAGAGGTGATTATGACAGAGGGATGAGAGGAAGAGGATGAGAGAGAGAGAAGAGGAGAAGGGGAGTGGAAAAAGAGGGAGCGAGGAGAGGATGATAGATAAGAGAAGAAGAGTGGAGAGCAGGGAAGAAAGAAGAGAGAAGATTGGAGGAAGGGGAAGTAAGCAGAAAAAAGAAGGGAGCAGAAGAAGAGGAAGAAGAGGAGAAAATAAGAGAAGGGACTGGGGGTCTTGGAAAGAGAGAAGAGAGCAAATGTTATGCTGGAGTGAGAAGATTGATTGCGTAACCATTGAGAAACCATGAGTCGGTCAGTCAGTATCGTGTCTCTCTTTCTCTCTCTTTCGCTACTATCTCACTCTCTCTCTCTCTCATACACACGCCACAAACACACACACACACACACACACACACACACACAGGATAGCTCCAAGTGAGCAATGGCTCAAATCTATTGAGTATTGATTGTCGTCAAAAGCGCTTCCTTCTCCTGCACACAGTGTTCCCTGGGCTGGAGAGAAAGAGAGAGAGAGAGAGAGAGAGGGGGGTTTGTAGATTCAGTGGATAGATACATGCAAGTTTGTATTGGTGGATAAATACCTGCAGGGTTTGTGGACTCTAGTATCCTTTTCACATAATTCTGACATTAAACATATTGTGCTGGATCGGTAATTAAATAGCGCCCACTATTGAAGTATTGCAATTTGGTCCTCGTTAGGGGAATGACTGTCTGACCTGCAAGACATGTTCTTACCTGCTCTAGCCACTGATTTGGCTAATAACTCAGACCCTCTCTCTCTCTGTCCTGCACTCTCATTTTTCATCTCTCTCTCTCACAGAAATCCTATTCATCCATCCATCCACTCATCTATCCATTCATCTATGCATCCAGAACAGGTGTGGTTTGGACCTACACTTTGTTTTTCGTTCGTGACTCTTCTTCCTTCCTTGTTTCCTTCCTTCCCCTGTTCTCCTATCCCAAGGCCCTGGACCTGGCGCAAACCAACCAGCAACCATCGCGGCAGCTGCTTATTTACAACACATATTCATGTCACATAATCCCAGCGTACCACCTTCGCTCCACGGGCCCACTGTCCAACCAGGGCCGATACAGAGGCCTTTCCTGCCTGGCTGCAACCAGAACCCTCTTCCTAGAAACACAACGCACCATCCAAAAACCAAGACTATGGAAATAGCTACATCCATCCAATAATGTCAATTAGTAACATTACTGGGCACAATTGTAATTATATAATTAGTGCGTGTCAGCAAATAAGTCGTTAATATAACCCTATTCGAAGGCACTAAATCCATTGCACTTAAAACAAACCATTTTATATTCGCCTTTGTCTTCCTCCCCCTTCCTCTCCCACTGGCGCTAAGAACCATACCAGCGGCAGTGGAACTGCAAGAGACACGGTGCTTTACGCATCAGGTCCCGCGAAGAAATCAACGAACAGCCGATGGGAGACTTTGTGCGTCTGGCGTGTCGACTTATGCCTGTTTTGCTTTCCGGACACTCTCTCCTTCCCTCTCTCCTTTCCTCTCCAGGAGCCGGTTGGGGCGGATGGGGGGAGCCAGAGAGGAACATGGGCGACAGGACTGCAATGTGGATGAGAGACAGAGAAAGAGAGAGAGAGAGAAGAGAGAGAGAAGACGCACTGGCTTTAAGCAATGCGGGTCTGTCCCCTCTCCGGCGTTCAACAGTGCTGCCCGCGGGAACTCCAGCTGCGGCGCGGGTCTGCCACTAACACGCACTATGATGCTGCGCGGATTATATTTACTTGCTCTCCATCTTTGATAACCGGGTAGCCTAATTAAAGAAAAAAAACAAGTAGCCTAAGGACACGAAAATAGAGGAGGAATGAGTGGAGTGGGTAACTCGAGTATTCGAGAAGAAGCTGGGCAATAGGATTTAGGTTACTCCGTATAGAAATAGTTCAGTACTAGAGCGGTGGATCCTGCAGATTAAATGTAATCGGTATCCATTTGGGCTGCCTTTATAAATAAGGGTTTAAGCTTGTCAAGTGGGTAGGTCTGTCAAAGCGGCAAAATATTATTCGTTTTGAATTATTCCTCCAATCGACCGGCTGTTGACAGATGACGCTACCGTACAGGGTACTAACCTGTAGCCGCCATACTTCACATGCACAATGAAAAAGCTTACCCACCCGGCATTCAGTTTAGCGACAATAATTCATCCTTGCATTCATCTCTGCTCATGCCGCCGCTTTCTTTCAACAACAATTTCTAGAAAACCGGTGTTTGGGTACCACCGCACCGCGCGGTATCCTTGCACATCGCCTTGCACACCTGGTGGCTGACTTATCTTCTGCTGTTCTACATGTGCTGTTACAATCTACTGTATAGACCGGTTGTACACACAAGCTTACACACACACTAGTTAATAATAAAAAGCGTAAATCAGGGCTAGAGCAGTAATGTGCAGAAATGCATGGAGAAAGACTTAGCCATAGTAGCTTAACATAAATCAATGATACCCCATGGTAGGGTGAGTCATCTTCCCTCCAGATGCTGAATGAGCTATCCCCAGGAGGAGGAGCCACCACCCTGCACTGTAAAGGGGTTGCCATTAATTTAACAGTAACTTCAAAGCAGCTCATTGGCAGTAAGTTACCTTATTTCATATAGCAGTACACCTATCTGTAATCTAAATACAGAATCAAACCAAGAACTGTGTAATGAACTTGTACAATACTGTGGAATTTACTGTATTATACAGTAAGAAAGTAAATTACTGTAATCGTAATGGATGAGTGAATTAATGAAATTCATTGAGGGAGATCAGGTTTCTAATTCACAGTATTCTATTGTCATAGTAATTGGTGCAAGCAGGTTATAGCACGTCAATGAATATATGCTGTTTTTTAATACTTTACGCTTCTGGAGGCCTTATTAACAAAGGCTTCCAAAGTGGCAGTGACTAAAAGGCCAAACAGACCAACAGGACATGGCAGAATGCTCAACCATTAATGGTTTAATAAGAGCTGCTGCCACTCCAATTTGCTCCCCTATACATTTAAATTGATGAAGCACTACTCAGTACGGGGTGCAACAAACATAGCCTCTGACAAGGCACGCCTCAAAATATGTTAATGAGCCAGAACAAAATACCATGCACCCACTAGTGGTCCCCCAAAAATTTGTGCTCCGAAAATATGGTATGGTGCTGTATTCTGTGGGAATGGAATTACACAACCATTTGAAATAACAGCAATTCTTTCCTGGACAACATTTCCCACTATGAACCATAATTTACGGTATGCTGCAGTAAAATGTATTTTACTGTTGATAATGTCCAAAATTACTGTATAAATTACAGTTTTCTTTTACAGTGTGGGTCTAACAGCACATCACAACATGTACATGCAGACCTGGCCTACATACCATTAACAACCATTTCAGTTCAATTTCCACATTGATCTCAGCTTACATTATGTGAATTACCTACGGTAATGGAGTAGTACCACATCTCTCTTTCTCTCTCTCTTTCTCTCTCTCTCGCTCTTTCTCTATGTCTCTCTCTCAACTCTGACAGAGATTTTTAAAAAGGGGACTCTTTCCTCGTAGATGTTTATCAGAGAGAGAGAGGGAGAGACTGAGGCACTTGTAATGTCAATGTGTGTGTGTGTGTGTGTGTTTGTGTGTTTAGATTATGGTTATAGATTTCAGAGCTCTCAGGTGCATTGAGTATGATAACAGTTTTCCCACAAAGCTATAATGCACAAACAATGGAAACACACACGTATACGCACGCAACGCCGTGTGCGCACACACGGTATGGGCCGATACAGTGCATTCGGAAAGTATTCAGACCACTCAAATTGTTCCCACATTTTGTTACATTACAGCCTTATTCTAAAATGGATTTAAATTAATTTTTTCCTCATCAATCTACACACAATACCCCAAAATGACAAAGCGATTCAAGAATTTATAAAAATAAAAAACAGATATCTTATTTACATAAGTATTCAGCCCTTTGCTATAGAGACTCGAAGGTGGATCCTGTTTCCATTGATCATCCTTGAGATGTTTCTACAACTTGATTCCACCTGTGGTAAATTCAATTGATTGGACATGATTTGGAAAGGCACACATCTATCTGTATAGTCCCACAGGTTGACAGTGCATGTGACAAAATCGGCCACGAGGTCGAAGGAATTGTCCGTAGAGCTCCAAGACAGGATTGTGTCGAGGCACAGATCTGGGGAAGGGTACCAAAACATTTCTGTGCATTGAAGGTCCCCAAAAACACAGTGGCCTCCATCATTCTTAAATGGAAGAAGTTTGGAACCACCAAGACTCTTCCTAGAGTTGCTTGCCGCCTGGCCAAACTGAGCAATCGGGGGAAAAGTCCTTTGTCAGGAGGTGACCAAGAACCCGATGGTCCCTCTGAATGAGCTCAGAGTTCCTCTGTGGAGATGGCTCCCAGTGACGCAGTAGTCTAACGGCACTGCCATCTCAGTACTAGGCGTCACTACAGACCCTGGTTTGTTTCCAGGCTCTATCACAACCCGGCCGTGATTGGGAGTCCCGTAGGGCGGCTTGGACAATTGGCCAGCCTCGTCCGGGTTATTAGAGTTTGACGCCGGGGTAGGCCGTCATTGTAAATAAGAATTTGTTCTTAACTCGACTTGCCTAGTTAAATAAGGTTAAATAAAAAAAAGATGGGAGAACCTTCCAGGAGGACAACTATCCCTGCAGCACTCCACCAATCAGGCCTTTGTGGTAGAGTGGCTGGAAGCCACTCCTCGTAAAAGGCACATGACAGCCCGCCTGGAGTTTGCCAAAAAGGCACCTAAAGGACACTCAGACCATGAAACCAAGATAACTCTTTGGCCTGCATGCCAAGCGTCACGTCTGGAGTGAGAACCTGGCACCCATTCCTTTGGTGAAACATGACGGTGGCAGCATCATGCTGTGGGATGTTTTTTCAGCGGCAGGGACTGGGGACTAGTCAGGATTGAGGGAAAGATGAAATGGAAATGTACAGAGAGATCCTTGATGAAACCTGCACCCAGGACCTCAGACTGGGGGTGAAGGTTCACCTTCCAACAGGACAACCACCTAAGCACACAAGGTGGAGAAACGCAGGAGTGGCTTCTGGGACAAGTCTCTGAATGTCCTTGAGTGGCCCAGCCAGAGCCCGGACTTGAACCCGATTGAACATCTCTGGAGAGACCTGACAATAGCTGTGCAACGGCTCCCATCCAACCTGACAAAGCTTGAGAGGATCTGCAGAGAAGAATGGGAGAAACTCCCCAAATGCAGGTGTGCCAAGCTTGTAGTGTCATACCCAAGAAGACTCGAGGCTGTAATCGTTGCCAAAGGTGCTTCAACAAAGTACTGAGTAAAGGGTCTGAATACTTATGTAAATGTTATATTTCAGTTGTTTTATTTTATTTACAGAACATTTGCAAACAATTCAAAAACAGTTTTGGAATTGTCATAAGGTTTGTGTGTAGATTGATGAGGAGGGGAAAACATTAATACATTTTAGGGAATAAGGCCTTCATAACAAAATGTGGAAAAAGTCAAGGGGTCTGAATACTTTCCAAATGAACTGGTTACTTGATCCCCCAGGTGGTTCAGGTTACGATTGAGTACACAGTAATCTGATCCTAGATCTGTGGTTAGGGGCAAATTGTAAGACAGAATCCTTTTTTTTTAAACACTCAGTGTCCCCAAATTGACAAAGTGCCATTTACTGGTTCTAAAAGCCAACCAATCAGTTCTTGCTGCTGGCTCTTAACAAACCTTTGAAAAAAAATTGTGTTTGACCAGATACAATGCTACTTCAATGTGACCAATTGAACAACAGACTTTCAGCATGCTTTATGTATTTGTATTTATTATGGATCCCCATTATGCTGCCAAGGCAGCACTACTCTTCCTGGGGTCCAGCAAAAATGAAGGCAGTAGTATACAGTTGAAATCAGAAGTTTGCATTCACTTTAGCCAAATACATTTAAACTCTCAGTTTTTTCACCAATTCTGACATTTAATCTAGTACAATTTCCTGTCTTAGGTCAGTTATGATCACCACTTTATTTTAAGAATGTGAAATGTCAGAATAATAGTAGAATAATGATTTATTTCAGCTTGTATTTCTTTCATCACATTCCCAGTGGGTCAGAAGTTTACATACACTCAATTAGTATTTGAGTAGCGTTGCCTTTAAATTGTTTGACTTGGGTACAAACATTTTGGGTAGCCTTCACAAGCTTCCCACAATAAGTTGGGTGAATTTTTGTCCCATTCCGCCTGACAGAGCTGGTGTAACTGAGTCAGATTTGTAGGCCTCCTTCCTCTGCACACGCTTTTTTCATTTCTGCCCAAATAGGATTCTATAGGATTGAGGTCAGGGCTTTGTGATGGCCACTCCAATTCCTTGCTTTTGTTGTCCTTAAGCCATTTTGCCACAACTTTGGAAGTATGTTGGGGTCATTGTCCATTTGGAAGACCCATTTGCGACCAAGCTTTAACTTCCTGACTGATGTCTTGAGATGTTGCTTCAATATATCCACATAATTTTCCTTCCTCGTGATGCCATCTATTTTGTGAAGTGCACCAGTCCCTCCTGCAGCAAAGCACCCCCAAAGCATGATGCTGCCACCCCCGTGCTTCACGGTTGGGATGGTGTTCTTCTGGCTTGCAAGCAACCACCTTTTTCCTCCAAACATAACGATGGTCATTATGGCCAAACAGTTCTATTTTTGTTTACATCAGACCAGAGGACATTTCTCCAAAAAGTTTGATCTTTGTCCCCAAGGTACAGTTGAAAACCGTAGTCTGGCTTTTTCATAGTGGTTTTGGAGCAGTGGCTTCTTCCTTGCTGAGCGGTCTTTCAGGTTATGCTCGATATAGGACTTGTTTTTACTGTGAATATAGATACTTGTGTACCTGTTTCCTCCAGCATCTTCACAAGGTCCTTTGCTGTTGTTCTGGGATTGATTTGCACTTTTCGCACCAAAAGTATGTTCATCTCTAGAGACAGAACGCTTCTCCTTTCTGAGCGGTGTGACGGCAGCGTGGTCCCATGGTGTTTATACTTACAATACTATTGTTTGTACATGAACGTGGTACCTTCAGGCGTTTGGAAATTGCTCCGATGAACTAGACTTGTGGAGGTCTACAATTTTTATCTGAGGTCTTGGCTGATTTATTTTGATTTTCCCATGATGTCAAGCAAAGAGGCACTGAGTTTGAAGGTAGGGCCTTGGGAAATACATCCACAGTGGTACACCTCCAATTGACTCAAAGTATGTCAATTAGCCTATCAGAAGCTTCTAATGCCATGACATCATTTTGTGGAATTTTCCAAGCTGTTTAAAGGCACAGTCAACTTAGTGTATGTAAACTTCTGATGCACTGGAATTGTGATACAGTGAATTATAAGTGAAATAATCTGTCTGTAAACAATTGTTGGAAAAATGACTTGTGTCATGAAAGTAGATGTCCTAACTTGACTTGCCAAAACTATAGTTTGTTAACAAGACATTGTGGAGTGGTTGAAAAACGAGTTTTAATGACACTCCAACCTAAGTGTATGTAAACCTCGAGACTTCAACTGTACATTATAATACCATTTTTTAAACATTAAAATACATTTACAACGGAGTTTCACAATACATTAACTGTGTGCCCACTCCGGCCACACTCTATTACAATACAGGGCACTCAACATGAGAAGGGCACTCAACGTGTACTACACTAACACAAATGACTGATGATCGGCTGAAAGAAATTGTCATGGCTTTACATCTACCATATCATGGGTTGAGAGCTATCTATCCAATATAACACAGAGGGGCTTCTTTAATGGAAGCTTCTCTAATGTAAAACATGTAGTGTGGTATTCCGCAAGGCAGCTGTCTTGTTCCTTTACTGTTCTCTATATTTACTAATTTAAACAAAACCTGTGGGTCTATGTATGCTGATGATTCAACATTGTATTGTCAGCAACCACAGCTAGTGAAATCACTGCAACCCTAAACAAAGAGTTAGACTGTAAATTGTCAATGTCAAGGCACATCATTGATTCAATTGTTGTAAAGATGTGGGAGAGGTATGTCTGTGATAAAGAGATGATCAGCATTTTCAACACCACAGTCGACCAAACAAGTTCTGCAGCCTCTAGTTTGATTTAATCTTGACTATTGCCCAGTGAGATGGTCAAATGCCTGCAAAGAGGACCTAGAAAGTTGCAGCTGGCCAAGAACAGAGCAACACGTCATTGCCCTTCAACGCGCCCAGATGTCAATGTCAACAGTATGCATGTCGGTTCTCTTGGCTCAAAGCAGAGGAGAGATTCTTTTTCTCATAGGTAGCGCAACTGAACACAGTAAACCTTTCAAAAAACTAATAAAGCAACCCTCAAGCATCCCCCACTTCCCCATGTGACCAAATGTTTATGTATGTACTGACATGTATGTATAACACTGATAGACAAACCCACACTTTAGTTGTCGTTTTTTAAATATTTATTTATTTATAAGTCTGTAATGTCTATGTTCATGTTTTAAATATATGTAAATTGTAAAGTATTTTTGTCTGTAATGTCTTTTTGTTGTGTGTCAGACCCCAGGAAGACTAGCTGTCGCCATTGGGTCGCCTAATTGGTGGGATCTAATAAAAATTGCATAAATCATAAAGGGAAGCAACAGAGATGCTAATCAGATACCTCCGTCTATTCTCCGGGGGTAGAGCTGACCACTGTGTGTGTGAGTGTACCTTTTTAGACTGTTGGAGGAGCATCTAAAATAGGTAGTCTATTTATACTCAGCCGCTATCTATGTTAAGAGCTGTCCAGCCACTGAAATGGAGTGCATTACGCCCTCTCTTCTCTTCCTCTTTTTTGTCCTTTCCTCTGCACTGTTAACCCTACATAAATACCTCTTCTTTCTTCTCTTTCATCTCTCCTCTTCTGTGGACTGTACCCCAGCCAGAGACAACACACCCTGCTCTGGCCTTACTCCCTCTAATCTCTGCATTTGGTTCTGGAACACACACACACACGCCCACACACACACACACACACACACACACACACACAAACAAAAGCACACACCAGCTAATTAATTAAACCTCCTGCTTTTAATTGGGTTTTAATCGGGGGTTGCCATGGGAACCTTGGTCCTTTAGATCTAAAGTCAGACTAAGTACACCACAGTACACACGTACGCACGCACACACAAGCAACAGGCAGAGAGACAAATATAATATAAATAAATAGCATTAGAATTCTAGAGAGTAGAATAGAGTAGGCTGTATTTTTTTAAGTATTGTTGAATCCTCCCTGGCCTGTCCTGCATTAAAAGACTAAGTCTGTGGTTTCAACAGTATTATCAAGATATTCAGCCATTATCATTAGTCTTCAGTCGTGTTCGGAGAATGAGAGTGTAATCTGTGTCTCTGAAAACGGCCCCGAAAAAAAGGTCATGTCTTAAGCAGTCACTCTATTCAACTGTAAGCCTACAGACCATCCAACAGACAAGCGCTCTATCAATATCTGCCCTGTAGTCGCCTATCCCCTAGCGGCTAAACACTACCCTCTGGAAGGTTTGGAAGTTTCAGGAAGCAATTCAATAGAACAAGTGTCACTTGTATTCTACTGTATCTGCATCACAATGTACAGTAGCCTATCTCAAGCCTATCCATGGACAAGCCAACAAGCGACTGTAACACCTCGATGTTGTTTTTATTAAGGTGCAATGAATGATGCTGAAAAATATAAACTCATTATGGATTGCTGTAGCAGGACTGTGGTAAGTGCCGGTCCTTCCAGACAACTTGGCGACATTTTCCATTTGGTTGTTGCTGGTAGTGCTAACTCTAGTACTTGTTAAGTTACAACTTAACAAACAGTCGCGTGTTGCTGCTACAATGTAACCACAATGTGAAGAGTAGAGAAGTTCCCACATGTCGCGTATTTCTGCCCAATCACGATGGTTCAAAGTTCCCGTAATCACGCCCTGGGTGTGTCTGCCTTTTCGGAGCAATCAAATATTGTAATGTTGAAATGCTCTTAGTTTTCAGAAAATCAAGGTCGCTCCTTATTGAAAGGATCACCCTACGGGAAACATTAGGTGCCCCCCCTGATTACAAGAAGCAAGGTATGGAACATCGCCGGGGCCAACGCTATTTCTTTGGCTTGTCAAATTTGACCAAGCATACGTATTAATTTTCTGAGGACATAGAGCCAATGGGGTTGAAGTATACGTTCCTGCAGTAGAAAAGTTGGGCGCGGGTTTGACGCGTATTTTGTGAATCCTTTGCTAGCCTAGGGAAAAGTCTAAGGCTTTTGATAGACTGTTGTCGGTCGATCATGGTGAAGTAGCCTGTTAGCCTGCCAGCATGTGTGTTACTGTATCTTGCATTTTATTGCCATTTTGTAACCGATGTCTCGCTTGCAGAGTTTCACTGAGCGGTATAAGTTGTCTGACTTCGGTGCTGACTGAGTTATATAAAGCCCGCAGTGAGTCGAGCCGGGGAAGGTGTGTGTAAGCGCACTGGGGGGCAGTTATTTTTTTTTTTGCTGACACAGCCGCTGAATACGGGCGAACAAACCAGGCAGGCGTTGGGTGAATAGATGTATTGTCGCCTCATCCCTCCCTCTCTCATCCCTCCCTCTCTCATCTCCCTCTGCTTGGGCGTGAACTGTCATTGCATCTGTTGACTGTGTCTGGCATGATCATAAGATTTCGACAGCTGATCAAACTAATAAATAGATGTTTGCTTCACAGAGTCTTACTTTCAATCACTGTCATTTGTGCACTTCTTGACAGACATGTCATTAAAATAAAATATTGCAGGGTAGCCTGGCAAGCAATCCTTTTAAATTAATTTAAATCCAGCCCATCACCATTGCTGTCCTTAGTGTGACGCCAACGTCACAGTGTTGGCCAGTAGAGCAGGGCTATTCAGCTCCAGACCTCCAGGGCCCAAGCCCTTTGGTTGTCATCCCTTCCCTGCTAATCAGGGACTGAGTCAGACCTGGCACACAAGGGTGAGTGGACTCTGCCCAATCAATACGCATGAATCAGTCAATTAACTTCCAAGCAGAGAATAGTCCCTCCGGGACCTGGAGTTGAATAACCTGTCTATAGAGTAGGCCTATTGGTTTCCCAGTGTCCCATTCACCGTGGGACTTCGCTGTTGTCGCCCACAAGTACCAGGAGTGTCACCGCTGTTCAGAATGCCCAGACCAACAAGTCCAGAAGTGCCCTCAGCCAGTGGCTCTAATACCGACCGGGCCGAGGGAGAAAGAGGAGGAGAGAGGCTGAGCAAGAGCCAAGGGTCCAAGTACAGGGCGCAGGGGATGGAGGAGGAGAGGGAGAACACTGGAGACCCAGAGATCATCAAGTCCCCTAGTCCCAAACAGTACAGGTAACATCAAAGTTTACCTTACACACCAACGTGTGTGTGTGAGAGACTGTGTGTGTGTGTGAGACTGTGTTTGTCTTTCTGGCTCTCTTTCCATCTGAATTTCTGTCTGTCTGTGAGACTCTGGAGGGTGTCTCGGGGCGTAACAGGTCACATGTAGGCCAAGGAGCGGTGTAACAGGACATCCTGCTGTCATTTAAAACCAACTGAAGCACACAGTAAACAGTAAACAGCAAGTGGAGGGCCAAACTGTGTGTGTGTGGTTGTGTCAGCATCTTAGAATAAGAGAATAGTGTTTACCTCTGTCTAACCCCTCCCACAGGTACATCGAGCCCTGACCAATGGCTTCGGTTCTGCTCATTTCAGATTTCACTGATCCCGCCTCCTCTGGAGATGAACGAATCGAGAAGAGGAGGAGGAGGAACTGGGAGGAGGAAGAGGGAGGAAGAAGACTCAGGGAGGGAACAGAGGAAGAGGAAGAGGGAGGATGACAAGGACAGTGACTTTGAGGATCACGGGATGGAGGGAAGAGGAAGAAGGGACACTCAGAGAAACAGGTGAGAGGGAGGCTGGAGATTAGGGGCCCAGAGTGACCTGAACAGGAAATAATAGCGCATTAGCAGCAGATAGTAATAAGGATATTGATTATTGTTTGATTTGTTTGTTTATGTGTGTGTGTGTGGTTTTTGTGTGTGTGTGTGTGTGTGTGTGTGTCTGGCGCTGGCTTGTGTGGGTGTTGGCAGCTTAGTGACCCCAATGACCTCCCAGGCCTTGCCCACTTCCTGGAACACAGTGAGTATGATGACCCCTGACCTTTAAAGGATGATTGTTTGTTTTTGTTGTGATAAATCTGATGCAATGCTGTGTTTGTGACACGAGGATATCAAATACTTTCCTCTCCTCCCCTCTCTCCTCTCCTCCTCCGTAGTGGTGTTCATGGGCAGTGAGAAGTACCCAGTCAGAGAATGGTTTCGATGCCTTCCTGAAGAAACGGGGGGCAGCGAATAACGCCTCCACGGACTGTGAGAACCGTCTTCCAGTTCGACTCCAGAGAAAGAAATTCAGAGAGGCTCTGGACAGGGTCAGCAACACACCATCATTATAGTCTCTGTGTCTTGTCTCTTGATTCGGATTGGTCTATCCAGATTCTATCCATGTCTCTGATTGGTCCCTCTGTCTCTGTACCTGTCTGCGATTGGCTCTCTCCAGATGGGCCCAGTTCTTCATCTGTCCTCTGATGATCCGAGATGCCATCGACAGGGAGGTGGGAAGCTGTCGACTCGGTGAGAAGCATTCTGGGAAATTGTTGCTGTTGTTGTTGACCTTATTCAGACCTTATGCACTGGTTATGTAGTATCCTGCTCCCCCTTCTCACTTTCTCAGAGTACCAACTGGCCAAGCCGTCTGACTCTCACAGGAAAGAGATGTTGTTTGGGAGTCTAGCGAAATAGGTCACCCCATGGGGAAGTTCTGCTGGGGTGAGGACAGACACATACACACAATTTCATATGTTTGTCTTTGTTTACCTTCTGTTAATTAGAGGCTCCTGGTTAGTCTGGAGAGCCGTCCCTGTGTTGTAGTTTAGAGATGTGATCAATCTATACAACGCTCTGTAGGACTACAAGTCGTTTACTGTGGTTGAGATATCGGCAGTAAGAGACAGGGTGTGTAGAGCTGGAGAAGAGAGAATGAGACAATGGAATATTGAGGGAAAGGGAGCGAATTGAGGAGAGGAGGAGAGAGAATGATTAGAAAGAGGCAGAAGGGCTAGGGAGGAACAGAGAAGGGGGCTGTAGAGTCGTAACATTCAGGTTGCATCCTCTGTGTTGTTATGTTACTGCCTACCTGTTGACTAGTTCACTACCTGTTGGACTAGTTCACTACCTGTTGGACTAGTTCACTACCTGTTGGACTAGTTCACTACCCAGAGAGAGAGCTTTTGGGTTGCATCTTCTGTGTTGTGTTGAAATATATTGTAAGTATTACTGTACTGGCAGGACCAGTTTAGACTCCTGACAAACCCCCTTTCAGCCCCTGGCCTTCTGGAGACAATAGCACTGTAAGAGAGGCACACACACGCCACACAAATACACACAGACTAACTACTCTGACTACTGTGTTGCCATGTGTAAACGAGACAGATGTTGTGTTATGGTGGTATGTGACTGAGCTGTTGTCATGGTTTCCCAGGTAACGCCCAGACTCTGAAGACAGAGCCCAGGGAAAAAGAAGATCAACGTTTACAAGAGGCTCCGCTCCTTCTGGAAGAGACATTACTCTGCCCACTACATGACCCTGGCTGTGCAGTCTAAAGGTGACCACGCACACACACACACACACACACACACACACACACACACACACACACACACACACACGACCCGGCCGTGCAGTCACACATGTAACTCTGTTGTCCTCTGTCGGTTTGTGTGTGTGTGTGTGTGTGTGTGGAGAAGCTGGACACTCTGGAGGAGTGGGTGAGGGAGATCTTCAGTGGAGTGCCCAACAAGTGAGTCTCAGCTGTACATAAATCCCTCACCATTCAACCATTCATATTATAATATGGCCATTTAGCAAACACTTACTGAACCCTGTTCCTCAGTGCTCAGCCCAAGCCGGACTTCTCTGAATTGCTGGATCCCTTTGATACTCCAGCCTTCAACAAGCTCTACAGAGGTAGGAACACCTGTTCCATTGAGCTGACTTGTACAGAATTATCTCCTGATCTCCATTAGCACCGTACAGCTTCAGTTCAATTCATCTCAATGCCGGTGGGGTTTTTTTTTTGTGTGTGTGTGTGTTTCAGTGGTTCTGTGAGAAGGTCCATGCTCTGACCATCACCTGGTCCCTGCCTCCTCAGGAGAAACACTACAGGTAAGATAACACAGCTACAGATAAACAGCTACTACAGATAGTACAGCAAAACTACTACATATAATACAGCTACTAATATAATACAGTAAATAATACCAGCTACATAACAGCTACTACAGATAATACAGCTACTACAGATAATACAGCTACTACAGAATAATACAGCTACTACAGATAATACAGCTACTACAGATAATACATCTACTACAGATAATACAGATAATACAGATAATATAGCTACTACAGATAATACATCTACTACAGATAATACAGTAATACAGCTACTACAGATAATACAGCCTAATGCAATATAGCTACTACAGATAATACAGCTAGTACTACAGATAATACAGCTAAAGCTACTACATAAAAGCATACAGATAATACAGCTACTACATATAATACAGCTACTACAGATAATACAGCTACTACAGATAATACAGCTACTACAGATAATACAGCTACTACAGATAATACAGCAACAATAATACAGCTACACAGATAATACAGCTACTACAGATAATACAGCTACTAATACAGCTATGTAATACAGCTACTACAGATAATACAGCTACTGATAATACACACTACAGATAATACAGCTACTACAGATAATACAGCTACTACAGATAATACAGCTACTACACAGATAATATAGCTACTACACATAATACAGCTACTACAGATAATACAGCTACTACAGATAACTAGGTTCTAAATACTCTAGGTACGACAGATACACTGCTACAGGTGGTTGACCCTCAGCTGCTACATCCACAGGAACTACAGTTGAGAGATACTACAGTTGATGATGCACCTCTCTCTCAGCCTCTCTGTCTCTGCCTCTCTCCGTCCTCTGCTGCCCCACCACATCCCGCCCTCTCTGTCTCTGTCTCTCTCCAGGTGAAGCCTCTCCACTACATCTCTGGCTGATTGGTCATGAGGGCACAGGCAGCATCCTATCAATTCTCAGGAGGAAGTGAGTCGGGAACTACAGCAGACAGGACTACATAACCCATAATGCACCGCTTTACAGCTATGTTAATGTGGTAACTGTACTTAGTGTGCTGAGCTGTGTGTGCGTTGGTGCTGTGTGTGTAGGTGCTGGGCGCATGGCTCTGTTTGGAGGGAACAGTGAAACAGGCTTTGACCAGAACTCTACCTACTCCATCTTCTCCATCTCCATCCACTCACTGACGAAGGATTCCAAAACTTCTACCAGGTTGGTACACGAAAAACACACACACACACACACACACACACACACACACACACACACACACACACACACAGCTATGTCTTACTATACTTGTGAGTATATCTTTTTGGGGAGCAACAATTGATTCCCATTCAAAATCTTATTTTTCCTAAACCTAACCCTTACCCTAATTATAACCCTAACCCTAATTATAAACCTAACCCTAAGCCTAAAATAGTATTTTTACAAGTGAGTACTGGCAAAATGTCCTCCCACTTCTCTGAATTTTAGTTGGCTTACTATTCTTGTGAGCACTTCTGGTACTCACAATATATAGTAAAACGTAATTGACACACATTATCTGTGTTTCTCTACAGGTGGCTCACCTGGTCTTCCAGTACCTCAAGATGCTGCAGAGCCTGGGCCCCCAACAAAGGTACTTTTACATTTTAGTCATTTAGCAGACGCTCTTATCCAGAGCGACTTACATCTTTTTTTTTTTTTCATACTGGCCCCCGTGGGAATCAAACCCACAACCCTGGCGTTGCAAGCGCCATTCTCTACCAACTGAGCTACAGGGCTTCACTATAGGCATGTGAAATGCAGAATATGTTGTCTATTTATACAGTATATGAGTATCTCTCTCTCGCTCTCCTCCCTCTCTCTGCCTCTATGCCTATCACTCTCTCTCGCTCTATGTTTGTAGGATCTACGAGGAGATTCAAAAGATTGAAGCCAATGAGTTTCACTACCAGGAACAGGTAAATACTAGGTTCTATAGGTCCTCTGTTTTTAATGCATTCTCCTCCTATCTACAAGTACAGGAATGAATGCACCCAACCAACCGATGCACTCCTGTGTGTTTCAGACTGACCCTATAGAGTACGTGGAGGAGTATCTGTGAGAACATGCAGCTGTTTCCTAAAGAAGACTTCCTCACCGGAGACCAGCTCATGTTCCAGTATTCACCTGAGGTACGGTGTGTGTGTGTTTAGGTGATCGTTGCGGCCCTTAACCCTGCTTACTAAGCTAACCTGGTGTGTGTGTGTGCTGTTTAGAGAAGGTGCTTTCTGTGTCCTTAAGTGTCCATGCATACAAAGACCTTTGAAATGTTTGAATCCTTCTTGAATGTAATGTGATTTGTTGATTCAAATAAAGTATTTATAGTGTGTGTGTGTGTGTGTGTGTGTGTGTGTGTGTGTGTGTAGGCTGATCAGTGCGGCCCTGTCCTTTGCTGACTCCAGACAGATCCAACCTGTTGCTGCTCTCTCCAGACCATGAAGGCCACTGTCCCCTCAGGGAGAAATGGTTTGGGACACCTTCCACAGCGTAGAGGGGTGAGACACACACACACACACACACACACACACACACACACACACACTTACACGGGCCTACTACAGTGGCTTCAGAAAGTATTCATAATCCCCTGATTTATTCCACATTTTGTTGTGTTACAGCCTGAATTCAAAATGGATTAAATACATAAAACTCTCACCCATCTACACACAATACCCATAATGACAAACTGAAAACATGTTTTTAGAAATTTTAGAAATGTATTGAAAATGAAGTACAGAAATATCTAATTTACAGAAGTATTCACACCCCTGAGTCAATACATGCTTAGAATCAACTCTAGCAGCGATTACAGCTGTGAGTCTTTCTGGGTAAGTCTCTAAGAGCTTTGTACACGTGGATTGTACAATATTTGCACATTATTCTTTTTAAATTCTTCAAGCTCTGTCAAGTTGTTTGTTGATCATTGCTAGACAGCCATTTTCAAGTCTTGCCACAGATTTTCAAGCCGATTTAAGTCAAAACTGTAACTAGGCCATCAGGAACATTCAATGTCGTCTTGGTAAGCAACTCCAGTGTATATTTGGCCTTGTGTTTTAGGTTATTGTCCTGCTGAAAGGTGAATTTGCCTGTGCTTAGCTCTATTCCGATTACTTTTTATCCTAGTCATGCCGATGACAAGCTACCAATAACATGTTGCAGCCACCACCATGTGAAAATATGAAGAGTGGTACTCAGTGATGTGTTGGATTCGGCCCAAACATAACACTTTGTATTCAGGACATAACGTTTATTTCAGTTGCCACATTGCAGTTTTACTTTAATGCCTTACTGGAAACAGGATGCATGTTTTAGAATATTCTGTATTCTGTACAGGCTTCCTTCTTTTTCACTCTGTCATTTAGGTTAGTATTGTGGAGTAACTACAATGTTGTTGATCCATCCTCAGTTTTCTCCTATCACAGCCATTAAAACTCTGTTTATTTATATTTTTAACCAATGGTGCCCTTCTTTGCGGGGCATTGGAAAACCTTCCTGGGCTTTGTGGTTGAATCTGTGCTTGAAACTGTACTGCTCGACTGAGGGACCTTACAGATACAGTTGAAGTTGGAAGTTTACATACACTTAGGTTGGAGTCATTAAAACTTGTGTTTCAACCACTCCAAAATGTCTTGTTAAAAAACTATAGTTTTGGCAAGTCGGTTAGAACATCTACTTTGTGCATGACACAAGTAATTTTTCCAACAATTGTTTACAGACAGATTATTTCACTTATAATTCACTATATCACAATAATTCCAGTGGGTCAGAAGTTTACATACACTAAGTTGACTGTGCCTTTAAACAGCTTGGAAAATTCCAGAAAATGATGTGATGGCTGTTTAACAGTCTGATGGCCTTGAGATATAAGCTGTTTTTCAGTCTCTCGGTCCCAGCTTTGATGCACCTGTACTGACCTCGCCTTCTGGATGATAGTGGGGTGAACAGGTCGTGGCTGGGGTGGTAGTTGTCCTTGATTAACTTTTTGGCCTTCCCTGTGACATCGGGTGCTGTAGGTGTCCTGGAGGGCAGGGAGTTTGCCCCCAGTGATGCGTTGTGCAGACCGCACACGCTCTGGAGAGCCCTGCGGTTGTGGGCGAGTGCAGTTGCCGTACCAGGCGGTGATACAACCCGACAGGATGCTCTCATTGTGAATCTGTAAAAGTTTGTGAGGGTTTTAGGTGACAGGCCAAATTTCTTCAGCCTCCTGAGGTTGAAGAGACGCTGTTTGCGCCTTCTTCACCACACTGTTGTTGTGGGTGGACCATTTCAGTTTGTCAGTGATATGTACGCCGAGGGAACTTAAAACGTTCCACCTTCTCCACTGCTGTCCCGTCGATGTGGATAGGGGGGTACTCCCTCTGCTGTTTCTATACTTTCTGAAGGCACTGTTTGTGTTTGCATTATTCGAGGACCAGATCATATCAACATGGTCCCAACATGTAGAGAAAGAGAGTGTCCTGATAGGTGTCTACTCTCTGTCCAGAAATCCAGCAGGAGTGGAGAGAGCGCTGGAACGGAGACTTTGAGCACAACTCTGACCTGCACCTCCCTGTTGAGAACAAGTTCATCGGTGAGTGTGTGTGTGTGTGTGTATGTGTGTGTGTGTGTGTGTGTGTGTGTGTGTTGTGAACCTTCCTAATGTGTTTATTTTTTGTGTCTTCCTTCCAGCGACTGATTTCAGCCTGAAGCAGTCTGACTGTCCTGATACTGAGTTGCCAGTCAGAGTAGCGCCAGTGACCGAGGATGTCTCTGGTACAAGAAGGACAACAAGTTCAACATACCCAAAGGTGTGTGTGTGTTAGGGCTGTGACGGTCATGGAATTTTGGATGACTGTAATTGGCCAGCCAAATGACCGAGTCTCTGTAATAATCGTTGGAATAGTATTTAAAAATAGAATGGGTGTCCCCATTCAAGTCACTGATGGCATAATGGGTGGACTGGCAGCCATTGCGAAGAGTACCCACAGGAGCAAAGCAGGAATTAAAAGCAGGAACAACTTTATATCAGAGTTGTGCCTGTTGTTCACACTACGTATCTGCCCTCTCATTGGCCAGAATGGTCCCACCTGAAACGACTTCCATCTTTGAGGACATGTATTTCTATTGTTAGAGCGGCCACTCCACTATCTTGTCAATATAATCAAAATCTTTGATTCAACTCAACTGACATTACAAAAAATAAATGTCATTACAAGAGCCACATCAGTTATCATTTGAATCAACATTCTACATTACCATGGACATTATTACATCACAATACAGCCATTGCGAATGTACCCATGAGTTTACCAGTAAAATTGCCAGAGTTAGAGGTTCCAAGTATAGAGATCCTATAAAATTATTATTCTAATTCATAATTCTATGGTTCCAAGCCCGTTCTATTCATGTGTCCTGCTGCTGCCTAGGCAACCGAAGACTCATTTGCTACAACTAACACCTTGCTTGTTTCAACTAGGAGCAACAAAGTTTCATCATGTTGTTTAGAGTACATGTTACCGCAGAAATAGACTCAACCGCACAAATTCCAGGCCGTCCCTTCTTCAGTCAGCTGTTCGTTCCCCAAAAAACAAAATGTATCACGGTTATTTTATTTTCGTGATGGTTTTCATCCATATGGTAATTGTGCCAGCCCTAGTGTGTGTGTGTGTGTGTGTGTGTGTGTGTGTGTGTGTGTTATAAAGTAGTTCGTTTTTTAAACAATCTTGCCTCAATGTCCACATGTTCTCTTAAAGGAAAATTCCACCAAAACGTTTTTTGTTTCATTAGTCCATTGTTGATATAGTTCAAAATGTTTTCCATGTCAGCAGTTTATAGCTTCAAAATAGAGAAATACAGCAGGCAAAATGCCATCATACCGGCTGTATTTCTGTGGATTTTGATTATATATCTTGAAAACATGATTGCTGACATGCAAAACATTTTGGGACTACTCGACAAAGGACTAATGAAACAAATACCAGAAGATAGTTTTTGGGTTGAGTTTTTGCTTAACAGTGAACAATTAAAATGGTCAATAGCTATACTATTACATTGATCTTTCATTTATTCTCTCTCTCCTCCATTGATCTACGTCGTCTCTCCCTCCGTTGATCTGACGTCTCTCTCTCTCCGTTGATCTGACGTCTCCTCTCTCTCTCCTTCAGCGTACATCCGCTTCCATCTCATCTCTCCGGTCATCCAGCAGTCAGCCAAGAAGTAAGTCCAGGGTTTAGTTAGCCATTAGCCAACAATTGTTTCTCAGGTAGAGATTGTTCTAAAATCGTTAGCCTCTCGAGAATGCAGCCATAGCTAGGAACAGTTTTTCACAGCATTTTAATCCTGTTTCTCTCTGCTTATCTCTCTCTCCACTCTCTCTCTCTCATCCCCAACCCCCCCTTCCCCCTCTCTCACTCCCTCCCACCCCTCCTCTCTCTACCCCTCCCTCTCTCTCTCTCTCTCTCTCTCTCCCTAGCCTGGTGTTATTTGACCTGCTAGTGAACATACTAGGGTCATAACCTAGCAGAGCCAGCCTACGAGGCTGAGCGTGGCCCAGCTGGAGTACAAGCTGTCAGTAGGAGAACACGGACTGGTTATCAAGGTCAAAGGCTTCAACCACAAACTGCCTGTAGAGTTAGACACAGACACACTGCACCGCACGCCACACCACCACACACTGCACCACACTCACACGATGATGATGATGGTGGTGTTGGTATCTTCCTCCTCTGTAGCTCCTGTTCCATCTGATCCTGGACCATCTAGCTGACTTCTCTGCCTGTCAAAGATGTCTTCAGTATGTTCTCTGAGCAGCTCAAAAGACCTACTTCAACATCCTCATACGACCTGAGAAACTGGGCAAGTACGTCACGTGTGTGTGCAGCGGGGGTGGGGGGGTCTGTTTGTATGTGTGTGTCCCAACTCATCATTTCTCTTCTCTCTCCACCCCCCCACCCCCTCCCTCCTCTCTCTCTCTCTCTCTCTCCCTCCCCCCCTCCCTCTCCTCTCCCTCTCTCTCTCCCCCTCTCCTCCCTCTCCTATCTCGTCTCTCTCCCTCCCTCCCTCCCTCCCTCCCTCCCTCCCTCCTCTCTCTCTCCCTCCCTCTCTCTCTCACACCAAACACACACTCTCAGGGACGTGCGGTTGTTGGTCCTGGAGCATGGTCGCTGGTCCATGATAGAGAAGTACCAGGCGCTGACAGACGGTGGTCTGACTGTAGAAGAACTGATGGAGTTCAGCAGAACCTTCAAGACCCAGCTCTATGCAGAGGGACTGGTGCAGGGGAACTTCACTAGCCAGGTGACTGGACCATGAACACACACACATATACACACCCTTTCCACCAAACCCTCTTGTATAATTTCTGATGTTGTGATCTGTTTTCTCTACAGGAGTCAATCCAGTTCCTGCAGTACGTCACTGAGTAAGTTTATACACACATACACGCACGTGCAGGCACACACACACACACACACACACACACACACACGCACACACACACAACTATCTTTACTGTCCTCTCTCCCTGTCCTCTGTCAGTAAGCTGCAGTTCTCCAAGCTGCCAGCAAAGGTCCCTGTGTTGTTCAGAGTGGTAGAGCTGCCTCTGAAACAGCACCTCCTGTAAGGTCAAAGCACTGAACAAGGGAGACGCCAACTCCGAGGTCACAGTCTACTACCAGGTACACACAGTCACACACTGGTACAATTCATCTGTTCATGACTCGCCTGTCATTCATTCACTCTATTCTCTTTCTCCAGTCTGGTCCTAAGAACCTCAGAGAACACACACTGATGGAGCTGTTGGTGGTGAGTACACCAACAACCATTCATCCTTTCATCCCCTAACCCCTCATCCCTTCTTCCTCTGACCTCTGTGTTGTTGATATTGTTGTCGTTCCAGATGCACATGGAGGAGCCCTGCTTTGACTTCCTCAGGACCAAAGAGACTCTAGGGTCAGTGTCTGTCTTTCACTCTTCTCTCTCTCTCTGGTGACTAAATAGCCCATGGAACCTATGGAAAGAGTAGGAGTGTTAACCCCCTTCCTCAGTTGTCTCAACCTTCCTCAGTGTCCCAACCTCAGTGCTCCCAACCTTCCTCAGTGTCCCAACCTTCAGATGCCTAACCTTCCTCAGTGTCCCAGTGTCTCAACCCTCTCCAGCTTCCAATTGGCTCTGTCAACCAACCCTCTCTCTCCTTCTCTCTCCTCCAGGTATCATGTTTATCCAACCTGCAGAAACCGTCTGGAGTCCTGGGCCTCTCCGTCACCGTGGGAAACACAGGCCACCAAGTTCAAGTGAGATCCTCATACTTACTGTATGAACCAACATTGCACTGCAGTGATTTTGATGTGGCCTTCCCTGAGGCTGCAAGTACTATATCTTAGGACCTGCAAATGCCTTGTCTCTTATAGCAATGACAGTGGGCTCTCTCTGTCTCTCTCTCTGCCTCTCTCTGTCTCTCTGTCTCTCTCTCTCTCTCTCTCTCTCTCTCTCTGTCTCTCTCTCTCTCTCTCTCTCTGTCTGTCTCTTTCTCTGTCTCTCCATCTCTTTTCTCCATCTCTCTTTCAGTACTGAGCTGGTAGAGTTGAAGATAGAGGAGTTTCTGTCTTCCTTTGGAGAGAAGTTGAGTGCTCTGACTGAGGATGCCTTCAACACACAGGTGTGTGTGTGTGTCTGAGTATATATGTCTTACACAGATGAGTTTACTTGTTAAGCTGAAGGTGTGTGTGTGTACAGGTGACTGCGCTGGTCAAGCTAAAGGAGTGTGAGGACACACACCTGGGAGAGGAGGTGGACAGGAACTGGGCCGAGGTGGCTACACAGCAGTATGTTTTCAACAGGCTTCACAGAGAGGTGAGATACACACACACACCGGACAATTCCGTTTTTCAGTTTTTCTGGTGTGTGCAGAATTTGACATTTTCTGTAGTTGCTGCAGACGTTTCATGTATTTCGTGTGTGACTGTGTGTGTGTGTGCTTATGTGTGTGTGAGTAGATTGAGGCCCTGAAGCAGATGACCAGAGCAGAGCTGGTATCCTGGTATCTGAGCACCGCGGACACAACTGCAGAAAACTCAGTGTACATGTATGGTGTGTGTGTGTGTGTGTGTGTGTGTGTGTGTGTGTGTGTGTGAGCAATGTAATCCATGTTTGAAGAGCGTGTGTGTGTGTACTCTAACATCGACCTAGGTGGTGGGTTTTGGGGCCGGAGGAGGGCGACCCCCTGGAGATGACAAGCAGAGTCGTCCATGGCAACGGAGAGAGGGATGAGGAAGAGTGTGGCAGTTCGTCTACGGAGAAGTGTCCAAACTGACCTTCCTCCCCGCCTCGCCCAAGATGGTCGCTACATCCATCATGGACATTCCTTCATTTACCAGAGCTTACCCTCTTCCCAACCACAAGATCATCCAATAGACTACCAATATCTATTTTCTCAATATCTCTTTCAAACTCTCTCTCCCTTCATTGCCCGACCATAACATCATCTAATAAACTCAATGAGATACACTATCACTGTCTTTGGGGCTGACTCTCTTTATCACACACAGGCGCAACTTTCACATGTCACACATTCTGTAGAAATTGCAATATATCACAGCTTCTTGTTCATTACTATAATATCTCATAAGGGCTTTAAAACTGCACCTCTATAAGGTGCTATGCATGCTTATCAGGCAATGTAACACTTCACAAGTGCATTTAGTAGGGTTACAACACTTTCTATGAATACAGTATGTAGTATACCTCTAATGGAGAATGCTTTAATGGGATGTCCTATCTCTGCATAATGCTATAGCTTATGTAGACTTGTTATAAGCATTCATAACAGCTTATTGGCAGTCAGCAACCAGCTCCCTGCAACATTCAGGTAAGGGTCAAACATGGACGTGTCCTGGCCTGTCATATTCAACATGTCTCTCACTGCAGTCACCCTCTCTCACAACACTAGGAATCAAAGATGGTCTACACACAGTTACATTAGATTTGTATTCAGCCAAACAAACTATTTTGTGTTTGGAATGCCACTGGTAAATCAGTTGGTGCTATTGACTCGATGAGAGTCAGGTGTGAGTACGCTGGTGTTCCCTTTAAGTGCCCTGACCGACTGAAACTTCCCACACTGGGGACAGTGATATGGCCTCTCTCCTGTGTGAGTACGCTGGTGTATCTTTTAAATGTCCTGACTGACTGAAACTCTTCCCACACTGGGAACAGTGATATGGCCTCTCTCCTGTGTGAGTATCGCTTGTGTGTCTTCAAATTGCATATCTGTGTGAAACTCTTCCCACACTGGGTGCAGTGATATGGCCTCTCTCCCTGTGTGAGTATGTTGGTGTACCTTTAAGTCTCCTGATCGACGGAAACTCTTCCCACACTGAGAGCAGTGGTGAAGTCTTGGCTTCCCTGTGTCTCTGTTTCTGGGTGGGAAGTGTGATGGGGGTGCGATCTGAAGTTGTTGAACACAGCTGAGAGCCACTGGGTGGTGCTAGTGTCTGTGATCTAATCTCTCCACTCCTCAGCAGCCTGACGCCACTCTTCCCTGTGGCATCTCTTTATGTGCTTGTAGAGGGAGATCTGAGCCGTGAAGGAGAACAGACAACCAGAGCAGGAAAAGATCTGAGACTGGAACGACTCATTCACACCTGAAAGGAAGAGGGAGGGAGGGAAGGAGAGAAACGGAAGGGGTGTTCAGAGAGGTCAAAGAGAATAGCAAGCTTGACAGAGAACTGAAGGGGTGTTGAGAGAGGTCAAAGAGAATAGCAAGCTTGATAGAGAACTGAAGCAAATACTGAAAGAAAAAGAGACTGATGATATCATTATATTCCACTTCACTTGAATAGAGAGATGGCAAGAGAGGGGAAATTGAACAGGTAGTTCTAGAGCAGTGGTAGTCACTAATATTTCTGGGGGAGACACTTTTCTGAAACAAACTCACTGGGTAAGCAGCAGCCAACTCATCGGAGAATGGGAGTTGGGGGGTCACAAAGTCAAATTGATTCATATAAAGTACATGCTATTTAGAATACTATTAACATGGACCATGAAGCTATTTGATTCACAATTTCTATACACTTGGGGTATCATTATCTCAATAAAGCAGCTACAAATATGTCAAATCAGATAATGCCAAATTTCAGTCTGAAGGAAGTATGTTTTGGGGTGATTGAAATGCATCACAAAGGTATTGGAAAGTTCAGGAAAACATTAGGGATGCTCATCAAGCAATCTGTGTGTATGGTCTTCTGTGGATAATCCATTTACTCCACTAGTCATTCAGTGCAGATACATTCACATCACTCTGCCTTCTAACAAGGCTGCACAGCCTGTGTGCGTCGTAGATGGAAACAGACATACGTGTTCCTGAGTGTCTTAGCTTTCAGGCATGGGGTCATAGTTGCTAATAGCGCCAACCGTTCAAAGCTAGAGCCACATTTGTCGGGAGAAAACTATTTCAAGACGCGCTAAAACCGCTGTTACCTCTCCGTTTGCCCCAGCCGCTATAGCGGATATCGAGATTACTCACGTAACCACGGTTCTATGAAGTAAGTGGTGCATTCAGCTGACTGAGGAAACAGCCATTCCTTCAGATTATTGCACAATGAATGTTCTAGAGGGTTGAGGAAAGGGAATAAGCAGAGAGGTGAGAGAAAGCTCAAAAGTACCTCTAGCTGAGCTCTTTTTGTCCCAGAGGAAGTGGAAGATGATGCCCAGGTCTCTGGCGTACTCCTCTCCGTACCACACCAACATCTCCTCTTCCAACAGCTATATGCTTACAGCAGCGGTACAGAATCCCTCCTCTGTACTGGAAGGCCACCAGACTCTGCTCTTCTTCACTACGGGCACAGTTCACATACCTGACAGAGAGAGGAGGAGTGGTAAGAGAGAGGGAAGGTATTTTATTAGGATCCCCATAGCTGTTGCAAAAGCAGCAGCTACTCTTCCTAGGGTCCACACAAAACATTAAACATTACATAATACAGAACATTAATAGACAAGAACAGCTCAAGGACAGAACTACATACATTTTTTTTTAAGTGGGAGAGACAATAAGAATTAAATCAATTTAGGCCAACTCAACATCATCGAACAAGATGAAAACACAGAAGGATAGAAAGATGTAGAGATTGGGAGAAAATAAGATGGGAGAGATGGAGAGAGGGATGGATGGAGAGATGAGAGAGGGACAGATGGAGAGATGGAGAGAGGAATGGATGGAAAGATGGAGAGAGGGACAGATGGAGAGATGGAGAGAGGGATGGATGGAGAGATGGAGAGAGGGATGGATGGAGAGATGGAGAGAGGGATGGATGGAGAGATGGAGAGAGGGACAGATGGAGAGAGGGAGAGATGGAGAGAGGGGCAGATGGAGAGATGGAGAGAGGGATTGAGATGGAGAGAGGGAGATGGAGAGATAGAGAGGGATGGATGGAGGATGGAGAGAGGGATGGATGGAGAGATGGGAGAGGGATGGATGGAGAGATGGAGAGAGGGATGGATGGAGAGATGGATGGAGAGAGAGAGAGGGACAGATGGAGAGATGGAGAGAGGGATGGATGGAGAGATGGAGAGAGGGATGGATGGAGAGATGGAGAGAGGGAAAGATGGAGAGAGGGAGAGAGGGAGAGATGGAGAGAGGGATGGATGGAGAGATGGAGAGAGGGACAGATGGAGAGATGGAGAGAGGGAACAGATGGAGAGATGGAGAGAGGGATGGATGGAGAGATGGAGAGAGGGACAGATGGAGAAATGGAGAGAGGGATGGATGGAGAGATGGAGAGAGGGACAGATGGAGAGATGGAGAGAGAGACAGATGGAGAGAGGGACAGATGGAGAGATGGAGAGAGGGATAGATGGAGAGATGGAGAGAGGGATGGATGGAGAGATGGAGAGATGGAGAGAGGGGTGGATAGAGAGATGGAGAGAGGGATGGATGGAGAGATGGAGAGAGGGATGGATGGAGAGAGGGATGGATGGAGAGAGGGATGGATGGAGAGATGGAGAGATGGAGAGAGGGATGGATGGAGAAATGGAGAGAGGGATGGATGAGAGATGGAGAGAGGGATGGATGGAGAGATGGAGAGAGGGATGGATGGAGAGATGGGCGAGAAAGGGATGGATGGAGAGATGGCGAGAGGGATAGATGGAGAGATGGAGAGAGGGAGGATGGAGAGAGGGACGGATGGAGAGATGGAGAGAGGGACAGATGGAGAGAGGGATGGAGGAGAGGATGGATGGAGAGATGGAGAGAGAGGGACAGATGGAGAGATGGAGAGAGAGGGATGGATGGAGAGATGGAGAGAGTGGGATGGATGGAGGATGGAGAGAGGGATGGATGGAGAGATGGAGAGAGGGACAGATGGAGAGATGGAGAGAGGGACAGATGGAGAGAGGGAGAGATGGAGAGAGGGACAGATGGAGAGATGGAGAGAGGGGGACAGATGGAGAGAGGGATGGATGGAGAGATGGAGAGAGGGATGGATGGAGAGATGGAGAGAGGGATGGATGGAGAGATGGAGAGAGGGATGGATGGAGAGATGGAGAGAGGGATGGATGGAGAGATGGAGAGAGGGAGAGATGGATGGAGAGATGGAGAGAGGATGGATGGAGAGATGGAGAGAGGGACAGATGGAGAGATGGAGAGAGATGGAGAGATGGAGAGAGGGAAAGATGGAGAGATGGAGAGAGGGACAGATGGAGAGAGGGATGGATGGAGAGATGGAGAGAGGGATGGATGGAGAGATGGAGAGAGGGAGGATGGAGAGATGGAGAGAGGGATGGATGGAGAGATGGAGAGAGGGAAGATGGAGAAATGGAGAGAGGGATGGATGGAGAGATGGAGAGAGGGACAGATGGAGAGATGGAGAGAGAGACAGATGGAGAGAGGGACAGATGGAGAGATGGAGAGATGGAGAGAGGGATAGATGGAGAGATGGAGAGAGGGATGGATGGAGAGAGGGAGAGATGGAGAGAGGGGTGGATAGAGAGATGGAGAGAGGGATGGATGGAGAGATGGAGAGAGGGATGGATGGAGAGAGAGGGGTGGATGGAGAGAGGGATGGATGGAGAGATGGAGAGATGGAGAGAGGGATGGATGGAGAAATGGAGAGAGGGATGGATGGAGATGGAGAGAGGGATGGATGGAGAGATGGAGAGAGGGATGGATGGAGAGATGGAGAAAGGGATGGATGGAGAGATGGAGAGAGGGACAGATGGAGAGATGGAGAGAGGGATGGATGGAGAGAGGGATGGATGGAGAGATGGAGAGAGGGACATATGGAGAGAGGGATGGATGAGAGAGGAGATGGAGAGATGGAGAGAGGGACAGATGAGAGATGGAGAGAGGGATGGATGGAGAGGATGGAGAGAGGGACGGATGGAGAGATGGAGAGAGGAGGATGGATGGAGAGAGGGATTGATGGAGAGATGGAGAGAGGGACAGATGGAGAGATGGAGAGAGGGACGGATGGAGAGATGGAGAGAGGGAGGATGGAGAGAAATAATAATAAAATAATATGCATTTAGCAGACGCTATCAAAGCGACTTCTATACAGTATGCTACGTGGTATACATTTTTTTGGATGGTGGTCCCGGGGATCGAACCCACACTTGGATGGCATAAGCGCCGTGCCCTACCAGCTGAGCTACAGAGGACAGAGATGGAGAGAGGGAGGATGGAGAGATGGAGAGAGGGAGGATGGAGAGATGGAGAGAGCGGATGGATGGAGAGAGGGATAGATGGAGAGATGGATAGAGGGACGGATGGAGAGATGGAGAGAGGGATGGATGGAGAGATGGAGAGAGGGGACAGATGGAGAGATGGAGAGAGGGAGAGATGGAGAGATGAGAGGATGGATGGAGAGAGGGACAGATTGGAGAGATGGAGAGAGGGATGGATGGAGAGATGGAGAGAGGGATGGATGGCTGGAGAAAAGACACACCTCATCCAGTTGGGAGTGAGTGTCTCTCTTGGCCTCAATGCACTCGGGTCACTCTGCTTGTTTTTGTAGATCTGAGGACCAATTGCATCTCAGCAGTTATTTCACCCAGCCAATCAGAACTTGGTGTTGCTGCTTAATCAGACAGATAGTCAGACAGACAGACACACACTCCTCTCACCACCCAGGGGAGTATCCACTCTCCATGGCCAGCTCCTTGTCTGTTAGTTCTCCTTCATAAGGTCCGTGAGTCGCCCTTGGGGCACGGTGTGTCCGTGGTTGAAGACCCCCAGACCAGCTCCAGGGATGGCTGATGTCCTGACCTCCAGGCCGGGCATCAGGGTGAGTCAGGCCCCTGTCTGGGGACAAGGGGGCAGGGGGTGTCTGGGATGAAGAGGGGGGACCGTGAGCTCACACTCCTCGATGAAGAAAGACTTGCACTCCTCACAGACTGATAGAGATGAGAAGCAGATTCTCTACACAATATACACACTAACCATTAGTTACAGGATTGTATCATGTGTATGCTTAACCAGTAGATAAAACAAGACATTAGGGGGCAATTTAACCAAAGATCACAAAAAAATACTGCATCTATAAAGACCTTAAAATGGGTTCATGAAGGTTTCAGCATAGAGATACACTGTATTTAGATTGAGACTCACAGAGGTGATCTTCGTCTCTCAGCTCCTCTTCCTCAGTATAGCTGACTCTGGCTCTGCTGCGGAGGTTCACACCTCGAGTGTATCTCTTCACCTCTGAATCTGCTGCCTTAGCCATGCCCTCTTCATCTGCTCTGACACACACCCTGGGTCCTGTAAGGACGAGGAGAGGAGGAAATCGGTACAGAGTAACAACAGTGGTGTGGCTCACACCTGAGTGGAGTTGTTATTACTCAGATCCATGTGTTACTGCGGATTACTAAATAGGATATGTTCATGGAATTAGCCAACATTAATAAAATATCCTCTCCCTTCGCTCCCGCTTCCTCCTCTCCCCCACTGTTCCACTCCATCCTCCTCGCTCCCGCTCTCCTCCTCTTCCCCCACTGTTCCACTCCATCTCTCTCGCCCCCTCTCCCCACTGTTCCACTCCATCTCTCCTTGCTCCCGCTCTCCTCTCTCCCCCACTGTTCCACTCCATCTCTCCTTCGCTCCCGCTCTCCTCCTCTCCCCCACTGTTCCACTCATCTCTCCTTCGCCCTCCTCTCCCCCACTGTTCCACCCATCCCTTCGCCCCCGCCCCCCCCCCCCCACTGTTCCACTCCATCTCTCCTTCGCCTCCTCCCCCCCTCCACTCTCCTGACTCCATCTCTCCTTCGCCTCTCCTTCTCCTTTCTCCTTCTCTCTCTTTGTTCAGCGGCTCCTGTTTCTCCTCTTCTCCCTCTCTTTCCTCCTCTTTCTTTGTCTTCCGCTCCGTCTCGTCCCTACTCTCTCTCTCCTCTCCTTCTCTCTCTCCAGTCAGCTCATCCAGGTGAGGTTGTATTGAAGGTTCTCTTCCCATTTTGTAACTGTCCCAATCAGTCCACATCCAGGTGTAAATACGTGTCACCACTGGCCCTCTGCTCAGCTGTGGTCTGGCCGGGGTCGAGGGGTCAGACTTATAATATATCATATAATATATAATGCCATTTAGCAGATGCTTTTATCCAAAGCAGACTTACAGTCATCGTGCAGTACATTTTGGTGTATGGGTGGTCTTGGGGATCGAACCCACTACCTTGGCGTTACAAGCGCCGTGCTCTACCAGCTGAGCTACAGAGGACCACCTTGTGGTCACCTGTGTAGCAGTGGGCGTGGCTAAGGTTGGGGGTCACCTGTTTGTTAGATGTTCTGGTCATTTCTGAGCTAGTCGAGGTTTTAGGTGTGGCTGAGGTGTCAGAACATTTGGTTTTGGTTGGGGATGAGGTTAAGGTCTGTGTCAGCAGTAGGGGTTAAGGTCTCTGTGTTGAGGGTTTGGTTGAGGCTGAGATAGCAGGGAGATACAGGACCCTGTAGTCACAGATGTTTTAGGTGTTCTGGACTGAGGGAGTTTTGATGTGGAGGCTGTAGAAGGTGTTCTGGACTGAGGGGGTTTAAGGAGGCTGTAGAAGGTTGTTCTGGACTGAGGGGTTTAGAAGTGGAGGCTGTAGGGAAGGTGTTCTGGACTGAGGGGGTTTTAGTAGAAGTGGTTGAGCTGTAGAAGGTGTTCTGGACTGAGGGGGTTTAGAAGTGGAGGCTGTAGAAGGTGTTCTGGAGCTGAGGGGGTTTAGAATGTGGAGGCTGTAGAAGGTGTTCTGGACTGAGGGGGTTTAGAAGTGGAGGCTGTAGAAGGGTGTTCTGGACTGAGGGGGTAATTAGAAGGAGGCTGTAGAAGGTGTTCTGGACTGAGGGGTTTAGAAGTGGAGGCTGTAGAAGGTGTTCGGACTGAGGGGGTTTAGAAGTGGAGGCTGGTAGAAGGTGTTCTGGACTGAGGGGGTTTAGAAGTGGAGGCTGTAGAAGGTGTTCTGGACTGAGGGGGTTTAGAAGTGGAGGCTGTAGAAGGTGTTCTGGACTGAGCTTAAAGAGGGGGTTTAGAAGTGGAGGCTGTAGAAGGTGTTCTGGACTGAGGGGGGTTTAGAAGTGGAGGCTGTAGAAGGTGTTCTGGACTGAGGGGGTTTAGGAAGGCGGGAGGCTGTAGAAGGTGTTCTGGACTTCTCCTTCTCCTTTGAGTTTTACCCTGCTGTTGTCTCTATAGGTGAGGGGTCCATTCTTCCTCCTCCTCTTCCCTCCACTGTGTCACCTAGGTCCTGTTGGGGGTGGTCTATGTGCTTTCTCCTCTCTCCCGGCAACGCCTCGAAACACAGGGACCAGCGGGGCTGCAGACCTGGGGTGTATTCAGAGAGGTGGAACAATCGAACTTTGCACATAGAAATATAATTAATAGAGCGGTCACGATTCCCTGATCTACCTTATAGACAATTATATCTGTTCTACACAACACATTTCTATCTGAGGATAATGTCCTGAAACAGGCCCCTGAGGAACAACAGAAAGCATCATTCTTTCATCACAATAGTCATGGCCTCATAGAGATATATAGTACCTATAGCCAGCATGGCCAAGTGGTTCCTCTTCATGTTTTTCTGTAGCGCTTTTTCTCCCATTTAGCCAAACTGGCCCATTCACCGGGAGAAATACACCTCATGTTTACAGTATCCTAAGAGTTAGCAACAGGGGGCAGCCCTGTTGTAAGATATAGGGCGAGACTGCCAAATGGTGAAAAGGAATTTTAATAATATATACGGCAATAGTATATAGTGTTGTAATATATATGATTGCACAGTGACATGAATGCCACTAAATGCTCGAATCAGGCTAAAGTCGTGCTTCAAATGGCTCCCCCTTTTTGGGGGATTTCAGTCAGGCTTGAAAATCGCCCAGAAGTCTGTCATAGACTCCTATGTAAAATCTATTTTTTTCTAAATTTCAGAGCCTTTCAATACAATCCAAGGTGTCTGTGGGCTTGCACTTAGGGTATATTAGTAAATGAACGGAACTGAGAAAAAGAGGGATTGTTTGAAAGAAGTTCTTTTGTCGGGCGAACAAAATGAAGATAAATTGGCAACGAAACAATTAGGACCTGCCAGACCAAATTTAATAATTCAAACAGGGTTTCTACTTAAAGGAAAACACCTGAGGATTTTCCAAAAATTGGTACGAACGAAAAAAGACATTGCCACTCATAACGGATGAGGGATAAGGCTAGTGTCGCCGCCACAACGCATGAGGTTAGTGTTGATAATCACAAGTAGGAGAACTGAGACCAAGTAGAGACTTTGGACAGGGTGGATATTATAATAAAGGAGTTTATTAGAGGTAAAGATATTGGAATCGCACGACTGGTGCAAACTCTTAGGACTAAAATTAAGCCCCATTACATTTACATACTCAGATAAGAGAAATTGTACAGCTACATATATATTTTACATCCTGGCCCTACATAGTTCACTATTTGCATCACTTACCAAAATATTAATGTGGTATATATGTTGGAAAGTGGAGATGGAAGCAAAAAAGTAAAATTGCTGGAGACACATTGCCGTTTGGGAGAAGAATGATAGCGAAGAGATTTGTTGAGGCAAATGAACTTGGGCTGGGAATTGCCAGGAACCCTTACGATAAGATATATGGATCAGCATTGGAGTATGATTCTATAGGATTATTCGAATGTGATTTTATTGCGGACTATATGTCTGTTGCAGAGGGAAATGAGAGAGATAGTAGGAAATAAAAGTGCTGAAAAACAAATTGGCAATGTGAAAAGATTGAGAATAAGCTTAGAAGGAACAATAATGGTGGTTTTTGCAGGTACAGTTTTCCAACTAGGTAGTAAATATTGCGTATATTGTCCAATACAGTATATCGGAAAGTATCACTATGTAACTCGATTTCTTTCACCCCAATCCCTCAAATTAACGGTTAATAACTGAATTGTTTGCCCCACATTTAGCTAAGATGATTAGCTAGCCAGCTAAAATGTTTTATTTAGTTAGCAGTGATCTAAATATTACTGTAATAAATGTCCCAAAAATGAGTAAGTGTTGAGATTTTTAGCTAAGTGGATGATAGGAGTATACTTTTGTAGTCAGCCGGTAGAGCATGGTGCTTGTAACGCCAAGGTAGTGGGTTCGATCCTGGGACCACCCATACACAAAAATGTATGCACGGATGACTGTAAGTGGATAAAAGATGCTAAATGGCATATTATTATTATTATTATTATTATCTGGAAGAGAGCCCCTTAAACATTGTGTGCAGACATTTTTATGAATAAATGAAGTAGGTTGAATTGATCTTCTGATTGGTCGATGAGTTGGGCGCAGGTCCTCCAGGCTACTGTCACTGTTGCATTGGTTGAGTCGGGTTCTCTGTCCCCAAATGTTCAGCCTAAGAGAGGGGATTTTTGTGTGTGTGTGTGTGTGTGTGGTTAACAGTGATGATGTGTGTGTGTGTGTGTGTGTGTGTGAGTAATAGTGATGATGTGTGTGTGTGTGTGTTTGTGTGTGTGTGTGTCTCAGAGCAAGAACTCGTGAGTTGGAAGAACTGAGAGGCCTATAGGGTGGGTGTGTTTGGCCACCTAGCTGACAAGGCTGACAAGATAGGACCCCTTTGTCATTGTTATGGATAGGAACAGAACATAAAGTGACTAAAAATTAAATAGATTAAACAATAATATATTACTATAAAAATATATTTATAACAAGTAAGGACATCCAGCGGTAATCAGTGTGGAAGTTGAGGAGGTTTGAGTTAGCTTTATGCAATGGAAAGATGAAAACTGAGGGCTCGAAACCTGGTAAGTAACACTTTTGAGATAGTAATAAATGTTTAGATAGATGCTGCCCGTTTCATGTTGTTGCTGGGAATATATTTTAAAATGTGTGTAGGTTACCTAAACTTATTAGAAAACTATTGCCCCCCCTGAGAATTTTTTTCAGGAGCGCCACTGGTTAGCACAATACAGACGTGCCCACAGAACAATAGCATCGGACTAGTTAATTTAATTAGCACCAAGACATCGAGGACTTAATAGATGTTAGGAAACAAATGATCGTTGGTGCTACATACTAAGTTAGGCCTACTGCGTCGCTTTTGAACTCACCCTCATAACACAACTATCTCCCTGCTGGTGTAGCACGCAGCTTTGGTTTTTTTTTGTTCTGCATGACCAATAAAGCTAAAACAAATACAATGTGAAGTGCTAATTTATACACTGAATGCCTAAAATCACGTACAATAAAAAAGACAAAACACTGTGGTTACTGCCCAGCCCAGGCGAGCACTTAGGATGTTTTTTAGATCTGAGGGATATAGCCACATTTCTGGTAAATAGGCTGGGACTAGATGTAACTATGACGCAGTTAGACATTTCGAATTGAAATTATGCTGATCTGTTTTCTGACACTGTAATAAAATACCTTATAACATTATGTTTGGGTAGGCAGTGATGGTAGGCAGCAGAAGTTTAATATTTATTTTCTTGGCAATAAATTGAGCCCTGCCGGTGGCTTTAAGTGAAGTAGTGATAAAGTATGATTTAACGCTTTATAGGCCTCTTAACCTACCATCCTCGGGTATAGGATAGATATGGTTGTTCTGAAGCTGACTGCATAGCAGTTTGAAGTAATGAGAGGTCCAAGTAGAATGAGAGGTAGGAATTGATCTAGATATATTTAATTATTCCTTTACTTAGATCTGTGTGTATTGGGTATATGTTGTGAAAATGTTAGATATTATTGTTAGATATTAGACTGTGGAGAGAAGCAGAAGCATTTTGATTCAAATCCTACAATAACATCTGTAAACACGTGTATGTGACAAATAACATTTGATTTGATGATAGATCAGCAGAATACAGAGGCCGTAGACATCATAATAGAAAGATGTTGGGTTCAAGGGAGTAGCACTACCTGTAACAGTGAAGGCCATTCTCCCCAACCCACAGTCTCAAGCGGTGTGATGGATAAAGCCTCCCCGACTACAGACAATCTCTGCCCGGACTTCAATGTTTGGTGTCTGCAGAAACATCTGGGAGATGCCATGAGCATCAGGTGGGTTATTTCTCACGCCTGCGCCGTCTCAGTACAGGTGAGAGTGTGGAAACAAGCGGATAACGGAAAAATAAGGATAACATGAGAGTTCGGTTAAGAATTGATAAAGCGGGAGCGAACGGTGGAAACGATTGTGATACGGTGTAAACAAGGTAGATAGTGACTATTGACCATCTCACCATCACACCGACAGTGTAGGGGAATAATAACCCCACAGGTTTGGGAAATACCAGGATAGGGCTTATTGACAGGTAGTGAAAATAATAATAATACAATAATGGAACATCCGGGGCCACGGTGTGTGTGTAGTGTGGGAATAATTAATTATTATATTATTAGTGTATTATTGTAACACCTTACCTATTATTTCACTGTAGCTGAGATTATGTTTATGAATATCCTGGCATCACTGACCCAACTGTCTAGTTTGTCCAGATGAGTACAGAAGTGCACTCAGTTTAAAGGTAGTGTAGGTTATACCCAGAAACTATACATGTACATAATGGCATTGTGTGGGGGGTACAATTAATGTTATAGTGAAGGGGAAAACGAACAGAAACACTGTTTTGAATGATATAATAAAGAGAGGTTTCAAGACTGTTGGAAGACAAGTAGTGGTCAGTATGTTTGTAGCTCATGTTTAAACCGCTCTGACAATGTTTATACATTGACCTGTAAGCTGTGCTGAAGATGTCATGTTCCTCTTCCCAGGGGGGTGCAGTGTATCCACTCCTGACCTACAGGGATGCCATCCCCCTAGTATAACAGGAGATATTTGTGTGTGCGTGTTATATCACAAGTTGCATATAGCACTTTAAAATAAAAAGTAACTCAAACACTGGGACACATATAGTTAGAGTTATTGGCAGCCAGTTGAAGGGAGGAATTTGTAGATTTTCCTCCTCTTTGCAGTATTTCTGCAGGTGGTATGGGCTGTCCTAGACACACACACACACACACACACACACACACACACACAGACACACACAAGAGGAGAGAGAGAGAGAGAGAGAGAGAGAGAGAGATTAGGAACGAGGTGATCTCACTTAAGGTGAGAGAAGAGTGTTCAGAAGAGGAAAGAGAGGGAGAGAGGAGAGAGGGAGAGAGGGAGAGTCTCGCCTGATACCTGGCTAAATTGTTCCCCTGATGGAAAAAAATATTGTTGCAGGAATGATTTTTGAATAATTGAAGCCAGGGCTTTAAAATTGCAGTAGAGATTTATTCCTGTGAAAAGCTAGAAACCGCAACACACACAACACACACAACGAAATATAAATATTATATTTAAAGAAGATATAGCGGGAAAAATGATATTGAAAAGTCTTCTCCCCTCTCCCCCCCCCCCCTCCCCCCCCCCCCTCTCTCCCTTCGCTTCCTTCCTTTCTCTCCCCTCCCTCCTTCCTCTCTCTTCTCTCCCCCTCATCACCTCCTTCCCCCCCCCCCCCTCTCCCCTCCAATGATCCCATTTTCCCCACCCTCCGGAATAGTTAAGGAGTTTTTGGCAGATCCCTCCTGGGAACAGGTCCTTTTAGAAAGAGATGGGGGAGGGGGGTTTACAGTAAAACACACTTTCTGACACAGGGTTGTGATGGTCAGAAAGGGTAGAGGGGAAGAATTTAAACCCTATATTTTATTAGGTTGAACCTCTCTCCTCCTTTCCTCCCTATCCCTCCATTGTAATGAGCCCCTGTTGTGGGGATGAACTGCTTGGACATGGTCATAGAGAGAGAAGGAGGTGAGGAGAGGGGTAGAGAGAGGAGAAGGTTGGGAGAAGGAGAGAGAGAGATGGGGAAAGAGAGAGAAAGAGAAATGGAGACTTCACATTGCTTTTAAGGGCATTAAACCGTGCTGTATATAATTTAGAGCAGTGGTGACATAGAGGAGGAGTGTTGATGGACACAGATGCACGCACGCACGGATTTGTAGAAGTCGCCCCTCATCTCCCTCTCTCCTCTCTCTCTCTTTCTCTCCTTCCCGCCTCCCCGAATAATCAATTTCAATTTAAGGGCATTGGCATGGGAAATATATGTTTACATTGCCAAAGCAAGGAAAAGATAATAAACAAAAGTGAAATAAATAATCAAAAAATGTACAGTAAACATTACACTCAAATTCAAAATAATAAAGACATTTCAAATGTATATTATGTGCAATCCCCCTCTCTCTCTCTCTCTCACCTGCTGATAGGAGACTGATGTAGAGGGAATTGATGAAGAGATCCATGTTTTATCTTTTAACTTTCTTCTGCAGGAGATCCAACCAGAAGAGGTTTTGAGGCCGCCACACCCCAAGACCTCACAGGACGGCCCTTCTCTGGCCCCCCCCCCTCTCCACCTCTACCTGTCTCCGGATGTGAGTTTGGGCCTGTATCCACAAAAAGAGTCTCGGAGGAGGTGATCTAGGGTCAGTTTAGCCTTTAGTTCATGATGAATAAGATTGTATGGACAGATCCTAGATCAGCACTCCTACCCTTAGGCACATGGTAGATATGGGGCCTGGCCTGAGTTCATTTAGATATTTCCCCAACCAAACAATTTAGGTCCTTTGATTGTTTGGGTTCTTGCAGGTATAGAACCCATTGCTGAACGAAGTATAACCTTTAATGGCGTCAAGTTGTAGCTAAGAACATACAGTATAACTAACCTCTGTAGTTCCCCCCCCCTCCCCCTCCCCGCCCTCCCTCCCCCTCCCCCTCTCCCCCTCCCCCCCCCCCCCCCTCTCTCTCCCTCTCTCCCCCCCCTCTCCCAGGGCTGATGGAGAGTTATAACCAGTTTAATGTAGCAGGAAAGTAGTAATAAGGGAGGACTTCTCGCCACAGTATCCTGCTCTGTATTGTAGCAGTGCTGTGCTACTGCAGGCTCAGGTAATTGGTGGGGGTTGTCATGTGACTGTGTGTGAGGGTGTGGGGTGTTTGTGTGGCGTGTTTTATCTGACACACTCTTTCAGGAACAATAAAATGATCAGAACAAAACCTCACCCCTTCACTAATTCCAGTACTACTGCTGTAAGAAAAATGAGTGGAAGTGGACTTGGCCTCCGTGGGCTGGAGGAGATGGAGGAGGGGAGACTCAAGGGGAGGTTCAGGCTCACTTTGCGTGCAATGCGTAGCACCTCTGGGATGGGATACCCTGGCTGTCACCCTCTCTGCCTGGAGCCCCTGGAGGGTAGGAGGCTACAGCACTAACACAAAACCAGACCTAAACCTGAGCTACAGTAGTAAGTTGATGCTTACATGAATTGGAATGACTCATTCTATTTCAATCATTCCCATTTCATGGTGATTGTGTGTGTTCCAGGTGGGCCCTCCCCCAGCTACTGCCCCACCTGCTCCCCCTTCTGGCGGCGCCCGGGAGAGGGACGAGTGCACAAGAAGAGGGGGGAAACGATCATATGACAACCCCCGAGTGTGTCAATCACTGCCCCTGTGAGACAGAGGGCCCTTTTTTGACCCAGCCGGCAATCTTTTGAGCTATATAGCCCGTGAACCTACCCTAACACACCCTGCACTAACAGACGCCCCTACAGCACACCGGTTGAACACACACACTGACGTCACACACACACTCATACAAACACACTCCTTCTCCCAGGGGAAAGAGTAACGCATCCAGGGGAGAGAGCCAGCCACACTGAACCCACAGACAGAGCCTCCTGATCGGGACAGAACCACAGACGGACCCTTGTTGGTGCAGCGGGTGGTGGAAGTCTGTAGGCCATTGGTAACCCTACAGTGGGAGGAGATGTTGGTTTTAATATGGGAGATTACTACAGATGAGTGGGAGAAGGTAGACTGGAAACAGCAACAAGTTGTTTCTCTCTCTTTCTCTTTCTCAATGTCTTTCCCTCCCCCCTTCTCCATATTGTTCTCTCACTCTCCCTCTGCCTGAAACCTGATAATGTGAAAGAGGTGACTGACATGAGGGTATATGTTTTTATTGTAGGTTTGGTTTACGTTGGAATGTTAATAAAATTAACGACTAAAGCGCAAACTATGTATTTTTAAAGGAGCAGTATGAGTTTAAAGGAGCAGTATTTCCTTGTTTGCCCCCTTTGACCTTAGGAAAAAAAAACAGTCAAATTGAAGTCACATTTGATTTTTTTCATGTTTTTTTTTGTAAGGGGATGCATTATGTATCATTGGCTAAAAATAAAAAACACACTAACATTTTGTCAACGAGGGCATCTGTTTGTCCAATCAATAGTCACTTAGCGTACAGTCAGAAACAAAAAACAGAGTTAGTGTACACTTACAAAAGTTGTTAATTATGACACTGTTGATAATATAGACTAGTATTGATAAAAGAGATGTTTTACTGTTTTCACACAATGCACTTTCCCTTTTCTCATAGGTTTTGTAATGGACTGTATTCATATAGTGACACTTTTGACCAGGGCCCATATGGGTCTGGTCAAAATAGTGCACTATCTAAGGAATAGGGTGCATTTGGGTCAAGCCGTAGTTTTACATTTAGTTTCCTCACTTTCTTGTGATTTTGTTGAGAGTTTATGGGGAAATGGAATTATTTATGTGTTGGATTTTACTGTAAAAGACACTCAAAGTTTGTGTTATGCTATGAGTCAGATATTCACACAAAGACACCGCTGCCAGTAGTGCAATGAAGATAACTTTCATATAAATTAAATTATATAATATAAGTCACGGAAGTTGACAATACATAATTTTTAGTTTAATTGTAAAATAAATGAAGCATAAAACTATGAAATAACATAATGGAATCAGAGTTACAAAAAGTGTTAAACAAATAAAATATATTTTCTATTTGAGATCTTCAAAATAGCCAACCTTTGCCTTGATGACAGCTTTGCACACTTGGTATTCTCTCAACCAGCTTCATGAGGAAGTACCTGGAATGCATTTCAATTAACAGGTGTGCCTTGTTAAAAGTTAATTTGTGGAATTTCTTTCCTTTTAATGCGTTGAGCCAATCAGTTGTGTTGTGACAAGGTAGGGTATAAGAAGATAGTTATTTGTAAAAGACCAAGTAATTATGGCAAGAACAGCTCAAATAAGGAAAGAGAAACGACAGCCATTATTACTTTAAGACATGGTAGTAAGAACTTTGAATATTTCTTCAAGTGCTGTCGCAAAACATCAAGCACTATGATGGAACTGTTCACATGAGGACCGCCACAGGAAAGGAAGACTCAGAGACTGCTGCAGAGGATAGGTTCATTAGAGTTACCAGCCTCAGAAATTAGCAAAATAAGTGCTTACAGAGTTAAGTAACAGACACATCTCAACATCATCTGTTCAGAGGAGACTGCGTGAATCAGGGCCTTCATGGTGAATTGCTGCAAAGAAACCACACTAAAGGACACCAATAAGAAGAAGAGACTTGCTTGGGCCAAGTAAACACGAGCAATGGACATTAGACCGTGGAAATCTGTCCTTTGGTCTGGAGTCAAATTGGAGATTTTGGTCCAACCACTGTGTTTTGTGAGAAGTGAAGGAACGGATGATCTCCGCATGGTAGTTCCGACGTGAAGCATGGAGAAGGAGGGGTGATGGTGTGGGGGGGTTGTGGTGACACTGTTGTGATTTATTTAGAATTCAAGGCACACTTAACCAGCATGGCTACCACAGCATTCTGCAGCGATACACCATCCATCTGGTTTGGGCTAGTGGGACAATCATTTGTTTTTCAACAGAACAATGACCCAACACACCCAAGGTTTGTAAGGGATATTTGACCAAGAAGGAGAGTGATGGAGTGTGCATCAGATGACCTGGGCTCCACAACCCCCTGATCTCAACCCAATTGAGATGGTTTGGGATGAGTTGGACGCAGAGTGAAGGAAAAGCAGCCAACAAGTGTAGCATAAGGGGGAACTCCTTCAAGACTGTTGGAAAAGCACCAGGTGAAGTGGTTGAGAGAATGTAAGAGTGTGCAAAGCTGCATCAAGACAAAGGGGGTACTTTGAAGAATCTCAAATATAAAAATATTTGGATTTGTTTAACACTTTTTGGTTTTACATGATTCCATAAGTGTTATTTCATAGTTTTGATGTCTTCTACTATTATTCTACAATGTAGAAAAGAAGCTAAAATAAAGAAAAAGAATGTAGGTGTGTAATTTGAGGACGTGTATATTTTTTATATAAAAGTGGACTCTGAAAAATGACATCATCATACACAGCAGGGCAACTTCCTGCTTACAGACAATTTGACTGTTCGTTGAGACATGCCCATATTGGGAAGAGCCAGGGACAGATTAGCATTTTGCTGTTGATGATGTCTCTAAACAGGAAGTTGACCCGCAGTGTATGATGATATGTAGTGAGTCTACCTTTTAAAATGAACTCCCGAAGAAAAATTCCACGTTTAACACACAATGTTCCTTTTGGAAGATAAATAAATATTTATATCAGCCTGGACTCGCCTGTCTCTCTTCACTAACAATTAATATAAACTGGGTGGTTTGAGCCCTGAATCTGATTGGCTGACAGCCGTGGATATAGACCGATACACAGGTATGAAAAACATGTATTTTACTAATTGTTGGTAATCAGATTATAACAATAACGGTTTGTGGTAATGGCAATATAACGCTAAGGATGTTTCAGCACCCGCGTGGCGTAAGAAAAGAACAGTTTAGCTTGATAGCAACGACAGATTGCATTTTGGAACAGAAGTACATATAATGGAACGTGATGAATGCAGCATTGGTTGCAGAGGCAGTTGCAGTGCGCTTTGTGTGGTGCATACGCTGGATTTATCTAACGGATGGGTAAACATGCGTAAAGTTGACAGAAATGGTAGCAGAAGGTGAATGTGAACTTTTGACACATATCAGATGATGCTGCATATATTTTGGAATGAGGAGTGGTGTGTTAAAGAGTGTATAAGGCCATATAAAACCCCGCTGGCCTTATTGAATATATAGAGACACTATAAGATTACAGTATGTGTGATAATTTATATCCCCGAATCGAACCAACTACTCTGCCGTTGAAAGCACCATGCTCTACCAACTGAGCACCACAAATTAAAAGCAGACTCAGAAATAAATCAAATCAAATCAAATTTATATGTACATACGCCGAATACAACAGGTGTAGACTTACGTGCAAATGTTTATTACGAGCCCTTAACAACAATGCAGTTAAGAATAGAGTTAAGAAAATATTTATAAATAAACTAAATAAAAAAAAAAATAAAAGAACAATAAGTACATAAATAACGAGAAAAGAGAAGAGTAATGGAGGGGGTACAGGTTAGTCGAGGTAATTTGTAAAGTGAATGCATAGATAATAAAAGCGAGTAACAGCAGTGTAATATGACTAATAATAGGGGTCTTCTGACGATAGCGGTTTCTATTTACTCATAGAAATAAACAACAACACAATGCTAATCTAGATGCCAGTGTTATGATGCGTTGACAAAACCTGGATATCCGTGGGTTTTTTTAAAAGTAGTTGTATGGTGTAGTGGTCATGAGTTGTGTGAACAAGACTTGTTCATGATCACCTGTCTCCCCTCTGTTGCTGGCAGATGGAATAACAAAGACAGCACTGCAACCTGGAGTAGACTAGGAGTTTTAAAACGGTAATAGGAACAAATAGTAAGAACAAAGGATCATAAATGGTAAAAAAATAAGTAAAGACAATTTTATATGTTTGTTTTGTTTTTGCTTCTGTTAATTAGAGGCTCCTGGTTAGTCTGGAGAGCCTGGTTGTATTAGAGATGGATAATATAAAAGGACTACAATAGGGAGATATCGGAGTAAGAGACAGGGTGGGTAGAGCTAGAGAAGAGAGAATGAGACAATGGAATATTGAGGGGAAAGGGAGAGAATTGAGGGAGAGGAGGAGAGAGAATGATTAGAAAGAGGCAGAAGGGCTAGGGGTTGTAGAGCTCGTAACATTCAGGCTGCATCCTCTGTGTTGTTGTGTTATGCACCTGTTGGACTAGTTCACTACCTGTTGGACTAGTTCACTACTGTTGGACTAGTTACTATGTTGGACTAGTTAATACTGTTGGACTAGTTCACTACCTGTTGGATAGTTCAATACCCTGCACACTGACAAAAAGGAGAGAGAGAGAGTGAGATAGAAAGAGAGAGAATTCTGCAAAAACATCCTTGTGTACAACGAAAAAATATATGAGAGAGAAGTAGGCAATACCCGTAATTATCAAAATCCAGAAAAGAGCCAAGTTAAATTCTATAACCACTTAAAAGGAAGGATTCCAAACCTTCATAACAAAGCATCACTACAGAGAGATGAACTTGGAGAAGAGTCCCAAGGAAGTTGTCCTGGGCCTCTGTTCACAAACACAAACAGACCCCACACAGCCCCAGCGACAACAACAACAACAACAACAACAACACAATAGACCCAACCAAATCATGAGAAAACATAAAGAGGAATTACTTGACACATTGGAAAGAACAAAACAAAAAACAGAGCAAATCTAAAATGCTATTTGGCCTAAACAGAGAGTACACAGTGGCAGAATACCTGACCACTGTGACTGACCCAAACTTAAGGAAAGCTTTGACTATGTACAGACTCAGTGAGCATAGCCTCGCTATTGGAGAAAGGGACGTAGGGAGACCTGGCTCTCAAGAGAAGACAGGAAATGTGCACACTGCCCACAAAATGAGGTGGAAACTGAACTGCACCTCCTAACCTCCTGCCAAATATGAATATTAGAGACACATATCCCTCAGATTACAGCGATCACAAAGAATTGAAAAAAACCAATTTGATAAACCCCTTATCTATGAGTGAAAAACAGAGTGAGCCATCACAGCTGCAAAATTGTGACCTGATGCCAAAGAAAGAGGGCAACCAGTGAAGAACAAACACATGTAAATACAACATAAGATTTTTTCATTGTATTTTAACTATTTGCACATTGTTATAACACTGTATATATACATAATATGACATTTGAAATGTTTTATTTTTTTGAAACTTGAGTGTAATGTTTACTGTTAATATTTATTGTTTATTTCACTTTTGTTTACTATCTACTTAACTTGCTTTTGGCAATGTTAGACATAGTTTCCATGCCAATAAAGCCCTTAAATTGAAATTGAAATTGAAAGAGAGAGAGAGAGAGAGAGAGAGAGAGAGAGAGAGAGAGAGAGAGAGAGAGAGAGAGAGAGAGAGAGAGAGAGAGAGAGAGAGAGAGAGAGAGAGAGAGAGAGAGAGGAGAGAGAGAGAGAGAGAAGGGGGGAGAGAGAGAGAAGAGAGAGAGAAGAGAGAGAGAGAGAGGGATTTCGTGTGTGGAAATAATTAAGTATTATGTAATGGCAGGAACCAGTTTAGGACTCCTGACAAACCCCTTTCAGCCCTGGCCTTCTGGAGACAATAGCACTGTGAGGAGAGGCACACCACACACACACACACACACACACACACACACACACACACACACACACACACACACACACACACACACACACACACACACACACACACACACACACACACACACACACACACTAAACACTCCAGGGTAAATATCCTAAATACCAGGCATAGAACAGCATGAACCTTCTCAGTTGACAACACTAGGGCATCATGAATATGTGTGTGTTGACTGGGTTGGGGGGTTTCAGGTTGGAGAAGTGTGAATCTCTTTTACAGGGGAGCAATAGAGAGGGACTGAGAGGAGGGTGAGAGAATGAGAGGGGAGGACAGAAGTAGGTGTGGTCGTCACACACACCTCATATATAGAAACCCGTAAACCGTACTCTTCATATGTATGTGTTTGTGTGTGTGTAGTACTGCAGTACCTGGCTCGCTAGCTGGAGTGTGTTTGTGTTATGTGTGTTTATACACATGTTGGACTATGACCTTGGACTTTACCTTGGACTACTGGGCTTTAGCTATAGCAGACTTTCCGTCTTACTGAGGTAATTTAACTGGCTTTCACCTGTTGCGAATACCAGTTTTTAAAGGTACCGCCTCATACCTGCTGGAGAAGCGGGACCTTTATATTGATGATGGGAGTATACCATGGAATACTGTAGAGGGAGTCAGCATAAGGGAGTAGCACCTGTTAGAGGAGCTCAGCACCCGTTAGAGGGAGCTCGGAGTACCTGTTAGAGGGAGCTCAGCACCTGTTAGAGGGAGCCGTCAGTACTCCTGTTAGAGGGAGCTCAGTACCTGTTAGGAGGGAGCTCAGTACCTGTTAGAGGGAGCTCTCAGTACCTGTTAGAGGGAGCTCAGCACCTGTTAGGAGGGAGCTCAGTACCTGTTAGAGGGAGCTCGAAAGTACCGTTAGAGGGAGTAGAGAGAGGGAAACCGTAGAGGGAGAGTACGTAGAGGGAGCTAGTACCGTTAGAGGGAGTCAGTATGTTAGAGGGAGCTCAGCTGTGTATCAACAAGCGCTTCCACTACTGGAGTTTACTGGGTGAAGGAGTTTACCTGTCTGACTGGAACACCTGTTGGAATTCTGACCAACTAATTAATTGGAGCTTCCTCCTACTGGGGTTACTTACCTGAGAGTAGAGACCAGCATCCTCCAGCTGTGTGTGTGTGTGTAAGTGTGTGTCAGGATGATGGGAAGAAGATGTATAGTGGGTGAGCACATAGACAGATGGCGGAGAGAGCGATGGGAATACCAAACACACGGTAAGACCACAAGCATTATACAACCATAACACAACATAGCCAAACACACGGTAAGACCACACAACCATAACACAACCATAGCCAAACACATGGTAAGACCATCAACAATAACACAACCATAGCCAAACACATGGTAAGACCACAACCATAACACAAATAAAACACAGGTAAGACCACAACCATTATAAACATAAAAATTCTGCTGCTGTCGAGAGCATGTGGTATTACAACAACAACAACAACAATAAGAACAACAATCCCCACTGCAGTATTATAGGACAGCCCATTGGTATAGACTAAATCTGTACCATCTCCCTGCTCTAAAGGATGACATTCACAACAAAAAAGATTTGCACCAGGTAAAGATTGAACTATTTTTAGGAGGTGTGATGTTACATATGAAAATGATTTTCTTCATGCTTCCCTCTCAATACAAGGGCCTTTTTGGCATGGGAAACATATGTTTAATTGCCAAAGCAAGTGAAAGGATGAACAAAAGTGAAATAAATAATAAAAAGTAAATATTAACTACAAAGTTCCAAAATAACAGAGACATTTAAATGTATATTATGTTATATATAGTGTTGGAACAAAGTGCAAATAGTTAAAGTAAAAAAGGGAAAATAAATCAACATAAATATGGTAGTATATTAATGATGGATTTTGTTTTCACTGGTTGCCCTTTTTCTTGAGGAAACAGGTCACAAATCTTTGCTGTGATTGCACACTGTGTTTTTTCACTCAAATAGATATAGGAGTTTATCAAAATTGATTGGGAGTTAATTCTTTGTGTGTTGTGAATCTGAGGGAAATACGTGAGTTCTAATTGGGCCATATATTTGGAAGGAGCTTAGGAAGTGAATAGCAAGGCAATGCTCACTGAGTCTGTACATAGTCAAAGATTTTTGGTAGGTATTTGACACTCTGTACTCTCTGTTTATGGCCAAATATAATTCTAGTTTGCTCTGTTTTTTTGTAAATGATTTAATGTGTAGTGATTTTAGCATTTAATAGTCAAAAAGTTTGGACACATCTACTCATTCAAGGGTTTTTTTCTTTAATTTTAATTGTAGAATAATAGTGAAGACATCAGTTTATGAAATAAACACATGGAATCATGTAGTGTAAAACTGTGCAAGGGTTAAACAAATCAAAATATATTTTGCACTGAGATTCTTTAAATAGCCACCCTTTGCCTTGATGATAGCTTTGCACACTCTTGGCATTCTCTCAACCAGATTTACTGGAATGCTTTTCAACAGTTTGAAGGAGTTCCACATATGCTGAGCACAAGTGTTGCATTTCCTTCAATTTGCGGTCCGACTAATCAAACCATCAATTGCTTGAGGTGGGGGATTGTGAAGGCCAGGTATCTGATGCAGCACTCCATCACTCTCCTTCTTGGTAAATAGCCCTTACACAGCCTGGAGGTGTGTTGGGCCGTTGAAAACAAATGATTGTCTATTAACCCCAAACCAGATGGGATGATGAATTGCGAGAATGCGGGTAGCCCATGCTGGTTAAGGGTGCCTTTGAATTCTAACAAATCAAAGACAGTGTCACCAGCAAAGCACCCCCACACCATAACACCCCCCTCCATGATTTACAGTGGAAATACACATGCAGAGATCATCCGTCACCCACAAAGCGCCCCACAAAGACACACGGTATGGTTGGAACCAAAAATCTCAAATTTGGGATACAGACCAAAGGACAACTTCCACCGGTTAATGTCATTGCTCGTTTTTTTGTCCCATGCAGGTTTCCTTATTGGTCTTTAGTAGTGGTTTTTGCAGCAATTTGACATGAAGGCTGATTCACACAGTCCCCTCCCGGAACAGTTGATGTTGAGATGTGTCTGTTACTTGAACTCTGTGAAGCATTTATTTGGGCTGCAATTTTGAGGTGGTAACTCTGACGAACTTATCCTCTGCAGCAGAGGTAATTGGGTTTCATTCTGTGGGGTTATGAGAGCCAGTTATATAGTGCTTTTACTTTGGGGGTTTTTAAGATTTGCACTTGAAGAATCTTTCAAAGTTCTTGAAAGTTTTCACATTGACTGACCTTCATGTCTTAAAGTAATGATGGATGTATTTCTGTTTATTTGAGCTGTTCTTGCCATAATATGGATTAGGTTTACCAAATAGGGCTATTTACCCCCCACCTTGTCACAACACAACTGATTGGCTCAAACGCATTAAGAAGTAAAGAAATTCCACAAATTAACTTTAACAAGGCACACCTGTTAATTGGAAATGCATTCCAGGTGACTACCTCATGAAGCTGGTTGAGAGAATGCCAAGAGTGTGCAAAGCTGTCATCAAGGCAAAAGGGTGGCTACTAAATATATTTTGATTTGTTTAAGGGTTCCAAAAAAGCAATTCCATATGTTTATTTCATAGTTTTGATGTTTACCATTATTCTACAATGTAAAAATAGTAAATAAGAAAATCCTTGAATGAGTAGGTGTGTCAAACGTTTGACTGGTAGAATTGTTTCTCTCTGTGTTGGATCAGTTAGATTCCCTGTCACTCAGACTTCATATCACTCCATCTCTGTTTGTGTGGATATAAATCCTCTCAATCAAACAGGTTGTTGTTTATGTATGATGAGCCTGTGGACCTTTCTCTCACTTCAAACTTGACTGTTGCTGTTCCACAGGTTCCAGTAAGAAGGCCAAGCTGAGAGAGAACCAAACGCAACAATAACAGAATAACCACATAGACAGATACCAGAAGAGACTCAAACCGTTAGCACTATGATACGTATTAAACCTAACCCTCCCCTCCCACCTCTACTCCCCACCACTCCAACAACAATACACAGATACCAGGTACAGCAGAACCCCACCCACCATCACTACTCCTCCCCACCTAAACAGGTAGCACCGCCATGCATCTTACACCCAAAACCAGCACTCCCCCTCTCTTAACCTCAAATCCACCGGACTGTTTGTTCCACATTCTAGAGCAATCTATAGGGAGAACCTAACGTGTTCATGTTCTGTGCGTTCTATGGAGGTAGAACCTGACCTTTGTGTTTGTTTGTGTGTTCTGCAGAGGAGAACTGTCAGCTGCAGCTGGCCAGTGTCCGCCTGGGAGCAGGAGAATGATGTTCTGGCCCACAGACTGATCACCAGCAAGATCTTCCTGAGGACCGAACTGGACCAGGCACACCACTCAACTACCCACACTAACCCCACATTAACCCTTAGACCCCTACTTCCTAGTCACCCCACCTCATACGTCCCAGTCAACCCTCAGACCCCTACCTCCCAGGCACTTCCCAGCCCCCAACCTGCAGGCACTTCCCCAAGCCTCCAACCATTTGCACTTTTCCTATGGACAAACACATTTTCTACACCTTAGAAAAAAGAGTTATTCGTTAAAGTTCACAGGAGAACCCAGGTTCAGGAAAGGGTTAATGAATGCAAAAGGGTTACCTGACCAAAAATAGTTATTCAAAGGTTTTTTTGTTAATGTTCTAGATAGCACCATTTTTCTAAGAATTTAGTAATTAGGCCTACTCCCAGATACTCCTGGTCTCCATTCCATAGGCACTTGTGTAGACAGACAGACAGACAGACAGATGACAGACAGACAGACAGACAGACAGACAGAAGCAGACACAGACAGACAGACAGACAGACAGACAGGACAGACAGACAGACAGACAGGACAGACAGGACAGACAGGACATCTGAAAGTGTTGGTGTACCCACAGGCGGAGGACAGAGTGGATGAGCTGACCAAGAGCCAAGAAGACTCTGAGAGTAAGAGATTGGGGCTGGACGCGAGTAGAGAAGAGAGGGAAGGAGGAGGAGGCTGCTCAGGTGGTCTTCTATTCTATCCATCCGTTCCGTATGTTTACATACTTCCATGTATGGTAACAGCTGTAATATTGTATTTATTTATGGTAATAATGTAAATATTTGTATTTATTTATGTAGAATAATGTAAAATATTGTATTCTATTTATGGTAATAATGTAATATTGTATTCTATTTATGGGTAATAATGTAATATTGTATTATTATGGTAATAATGTAATATTGTAATTTTATTTATGGTAATAATGTAATATTGTATTTATTTATGGCAATAATGTAATATTGTATTCTATTTATGGTAATAATGTAATATTGTATTCTATTTATGGGTAATAATGAAATATTTAATTTAAATTTAAATTTAACACAGCTGAAGGAGATGTTAAGGAAAGAGCTGACAAAGCCATCAGAGGTGAAGAGGAGCTTCAGGCATCATCTCAGACTACAAACAGTAAACACGAACGCACACACACACACACACACACACACACACAAACACACACAATCCTAATACTATGTTGTTCCTCTGGTCTGTCAGATCTGGTCTCAGCTGGACCAGTCAGGTGGAGAGACAGCAGGCAAGTACATCGCAGGAACTCCACAAACCTAGGTGAGGATGAATACTGCATGGCACCATCTGATGATGTCACAGTTTGACAATCACACAGTTTAATGATGTAATTTGTTCGAATGCAATATCAACCCTCACTCTGCATGTTCATAATAAAACACTTTTTGAACTCTCTCTTGCCACACCCCTCCCACCCCCCTCCCTCCTCTCTCAGAATGCAGTTTCACGCTTGGCATGTTGATTTGTATGGGAAGGTCGGTTCCACAGCCCCGACAGAGAAGTATCAGCACCAGAGAACCAGACCAGCAGAGAGACCAGGAAACAGGACAAGACCAGTGATCACTGGGGTAGCAGGAACATAAGACCAGAGAAGGTGTAGGCTGAGTGGCCAGGTCACAGAGCTGGAGAAGGAGATCACCTAGTACTAAACTACAGATGGTGGAGGCCATGCAAGATCCAGGTCAGGTTTATAAAGGCATTAATTACACACTCTAGTACACTACACACTTCATATAGTGTACACTACACACTATGTACACTACACACTTCAGAGTGTACATTACACACTTCAAAGTGCACACAACACATCTCCCCATAGTGCACACTACACACTTAGAGTGTACATTACACACTTCATAGTGCACACTAAATTGAGGCATAATAAATATCTAGAGTGCCACACTACACACTTCAGAGGGTACACTACACACTTCATATTGCACATGTTCACAGTAACATACAGTGGGGAGAAGGAAGAATTTGATGACACTGCCGATTTTGCAGGTTTTCACTTACAAAATGAGGTGTAATGTTATCATAGGTAACACACTTCAACTGTGAGAGACGGAATCTAGAAAAAAAATCCAGAAAATCACATTGTATGATTTTTGGGCAATTAATTTGCATTTGGTTGCATGACATAAGTATTTGATCACCTACCAACCAGCAAGAATTCGCACTAAGACTGTTAGTTTTTTTTTAAGACTCCGTTTCCATAAACACTCATTACCCAAGAATTGCACCTGCTGAACTTGTTACCTGTATAAAAGACACCTGTCCACACACTCAATCAAACAGACTCCAACTCCTCTCCACAATGGCCAAAAGACCTAGAGAGCTGTGTAAGGACATCAGAGATAAAATTGTTGACCTGCACAAGGCTGGGATGGGGCTACAGGACAATAGGCAAGCAGCTTGGTGAGAAGGTAACAACTGTTGGCGCAATAATTAGAAATGGAAGAAGTTAAGATGACGGTTAATCAATCCTCAGTCTGGGGCCTCATGTAAGACTCTCACCTGCGGGGGGCATCAATGATCATGAGGAAGGTGACAGGGATCAGCCCAGAACTACACGGCAGGACCTGGTCAATGAACTCAAGAGAGCTGGGACCACAGTCTCAAAGAAAACCATTAGTAACACACTACGCCGTATGGGATTAAAAATCCTGCAGCGCACGCAAGGTACCCCTGCTCAAGCCAGCATGTCCAGCTCCGTCTGAAGTTTGACACATACATCTGGATGATCCAGAGGAGGAATGGGAGAAGGTCATGTGGTCTGATGAGACAAAAAATATAGCTTTTTGGTTAAACTCCACCGCGTGTTTGGAGGAAGAAGAAGATGAGTAAACCCAAGAACACATCCCAACCGTAGCATGGAGGTGGAAAGATCATTCGTTGGGGATGCTTTTCTGCAAAGGGGACAGGACGATCACCAGATGGGGAGGATGATGGGGCCATGTATCGCGAGATCTTGGCTACAACCTTCTTCCTCAGTAAGAGCATTGAAGATGGTCAGGGCTGGGCCCTTCCAGCATGACAACGACCCAAAAACACAGTAGGGCAACAAAGGAGTAAGAAGCATCTCAAGGTCTGGAGTGGGGACCCACAGTCTCAGACCTGAACCCACAGGTGTAAAATTCCTTTGGAGGGAGCGAAGGTTGTGGATTTTCTGCTTCCAGCGAGGCAGCCCCGAAACCTGAAGGATCTGGAGAAGGTATGTATGGAGGAGGCAAAATCCCTCACGGTGTGTGTGCAAACCTAACCACGGATATGGAACAAACAAATATTTATAGGCCAAATATTGTTGCTTTTCTGATGTATCAAATACTTCATGCAATAAAATGCAAATGAATTACTTTCTAAAATCATACAATGTGATTTTTGGATTGTGATTACTTCACAGTTGAAGTGTACCTATGATAAAAATTACAGAACTCTACATGCTTTGTAAGTAGGAGAACTGCAAAATCGGGCAAGTATAAATACTTGTTTCCCCACTGTACTTCATATAGTACATACTCCTTAATGCACAGTACACACTTCTTTATACAGTACACACTCCATAGTGATATATGATGTGTTGTAGTTATCCCTGTGTAGGAGCCAGAGCACCAGAAGGGGGTGCTGCAACGTGATCTCCAGACAGCTAGGAACAGCTGCTCAGTAAGACTGTGAGCGCCTACACGGTCAGCCGGAGGGGGCCTGCAGAGCAGCAGCCTACCCAGGGGAGAGCCTCGCGATGGGGCGTTGTACATGGCCTTTCCCTCTCAGCCTGGAGTTCCAGGAGACTGTCATGGGGCCCAGGAGGCCCGGGGAGACGCCTGACAGAGAGATGGAAGGGAGGGGGAGATATTGGCAAGAGGACAGATTGAGGGTTATTATGATGTTGAGAAGTTCAAGATGCAAGAATTTTACTTAGACATTCTGTGTGAGATTTTATACCAAGTATTTATTGATCATGAGCTCGTAGGTTCATCTAACAAAGGACATGGCGTTGCCCTTCGTCAGCTGAACTAACTTGAACAAAGGAAACACTCTACCTTATATACCTTCCAATACTTCCTGGCATACATCTGGCACCATGGCACTACGTCTTTGATGTTCATTACTCTTTAACCCAAGTCACTATCCTGCTCATCACTCATGCTATCCTAAATATCACTAATCTACCTTGACATATGAATGTAGATTAATGACTCCCAACCACTTATCTCAGAATCCCCTACCTCTGTCCCCACAATACTATGACATGACATCAATATAAGGGCATACATATATGTATTGGAATGATTATATATGTATCTTGGTGACTGTTTGTTTCGGCATTTCTAGTCCTATTTTGGTTTTATTTGTTTGTGTTATTTTTTATATTTTTCGTAAGAGTATTAGTGTTTTATGTATTAATTTGGCTGCGTTGGGTTGTTTCTTTCATAAAACGTGTGAATAACTGAATCCAACTATCAAACTGTACTTTCCAGTGCTAACACTCCTTTCTGCATGCACACACATGCAAATGCAAACACACACACACCAACTTCCAGACACACACATGTGAAAAATGTGGTGAATTTTTCTAAACTCTTAGAACAAAACTCCAAACTGTTAACACTTTTAATGCACCCAGTCTTAATTCAAAACCTTCCTTGTAAATAATTGATTGATTTGTGATTGATTTGTTAATAATAGACGTTTGATTTGTAATATGTGATATTTTTATAGTGAAGTAAAATATAATAGTATATCATAGTAGTACATTCGAAAAATAAAAGTTTATTTAAGACATAATTTTATTAAGTAGTTTAAATCGTAGTAGACAAAAAAGTTTACATGTAAAGTAGCCAGTACCGTGATACAAAGCAGTATTGACATCCATCCATGTTTAGATGTTGTGAGATGACGTGGAAATCTACACTAGGAACAGTGGACACTGTTACCTTCAAGTAGGTTTCTGAGATAAGATCTGCCTCTGATTCCAAAGGATACAAGTTAACCAGCAATAGAAAGTTGGAGATTGTTTCCAGCCTATCCCAAACCTTAACCCTTACCATAACCATTTGGAGTTCATGCCTAACCTCCACATTTCGGAGTTAATGCCTAAACTTAACCTTAAATACCTTGAAATTTGATGTTCGTAAACAACTTCAAATTTTGACGCCAGAAACATGGATGAACGTCTTTAAATCTGAAGTGAGACTGTGAGAGCTAGTTGTGTAAGGTATAGGGTTTACTTCGAAAATATAAACACTATCAATTTAGATCAAACGATTAAGTAATAATAATATAATAATAATAATAAGAAATATAATACTGGCATAGGTAATGCATGTTAACAAAAGAGAAGAAAATCATATAAATTAGATTATATTGTGAAAGGCAATTACGTTATACGAACATGTATTGCAATGTGAAACATATTTCTAGATGAAACACTGATTAAGTTTGGTGAAAATGAGACTGTATGATTTGTGTGTTATACTTGGTCAATTGAAAATCTGCTTAAAGTTTTGAAACAATTGCCGTTTTGATGATCTGTTTGAGTTTTGTACAAAGAGTAGTAAAAATGTACCACATTGCCTACTTGTGAAAATTGCACCAAAGCTATAAATAAAATCAAAATCATCTTATAAACAAGGACTTTATTAATCACATTGAATTTCTTTGTACTTAGTCAAAATAGACGAGACAGAATGAGACAGATGAAGGGAACAAGTTGAGTTGCGTGTTTAATGATATTCCCTAAAGTGAATATTAAATGAGCAACATAGGACTGACACATAGATTTGTCAAAATAGTGCATTATAGGGAATAGATTGTTATTTGGGATACTACCTTTATGTTAGACAACAAACCCCCCATTACACACCTGTAGGGTCACGTCTAGGATAGGAGGGGGCAACATACTGAAAGTAAGCTGATAATGATTCCTATTTACTCTACATGTCAGATAGAGACATGTTTGTTCATCATACAATACAACGTTCCACAATCTGAATGTGCTCCGTATTGAATGAGGTTCTGTTCTCTCTCTCCTATTTCGCTGTTTATCCTTTTTCCCTCTCCTCTTCTTACAAACACTTAAGAACATGGAAGCTGCGGTGGTGTCCCACGCGACACCCGCACAGCGTTCCGACACGCGCACCCAGCGAACAGCGCACTGCTCGGCCGAGTCACACTGGAAACAAAACAAATGCAAAAAACCTCGTATTTGATGATGATGATGATGATGATGATGATGATGGTGTGGATCTGTCTCCATACTATTTGATTCTGACACATCTACGCCGGACTTCCCAGAACCAGATTAATCCTAGCAACTCCTAAACTATAGATAGAAAACAGGCAATATAAGGTAGACTCAATGAAGAAATAAATGCCTGGACATGAGGTTAACTATTCAAAAACGGTTGATAACAGGGATTTAACCACTTTAAAATGGTTGACCATGTCTATTCTTACGACGGCAGCCAGCCGAGCTTCTTCTCTGATAACGGCATCGTTTGTTCTTCAGTTTCTCCAGAACCTCTTTGCAAAGCTTCAATCTACATGACAGAGAACAACAAAACGATGGGCTGATATAGATATATTAGAAAACAAGTAAAAAGAGAGTGGATGCATAGGCTAAACTAACACACTGACAAACGCACAAAAACCAACAACTTCACAAACATAAAAAAATAAAACTTACCAGATCCTTCTCTTCTGGTGATTTGTGGGGGGAACCTTTTAGAGCACAGAGTTCAAACTCCAACGAGGCCCGTCAGTGAGACAGAGACACGTGCAGCAGGAGAGGAAGAGCAGTACAACGCTGGCCATGGTGCTGAAACAACCAGAAGGGATGGAGATACAGCGGAGACTCTGCAGGTGGTTAGCAGGGCTTGGTGAACACTGGGCGGTGAAGTGGGCTATATCCGGGGTGATAGACGCGGTTGATTTTATAGAGTTTGCTGGACATCATACAGCCGTAATATGTATGACCACTGTAATATGTATGTACCACTGACATGAGCCGAGCGACAGAGTGTGTAAATTCACTGACCCGGGAGAGCGTCAATCACATACACGCGCCAGAGGATGATGTGATGGGGAGGCGTTGTCTGATAGAACACCTCTGTTCACCTCTTTCCAATAATCACAGGTCACAGCCCCTGGCTGTTGAGACCAATCTTTTAACTGTGCATCCAATTTCCTCTTGGTGTGTGTGTATGCCTAACCCCTAATTTGGTATTTGGTCAGGATACTCAGGGTACATGGTGAGAGGGCCTGAGACTCTACATCACAGGCTAATCCTTCACCAGACCACGGAACCCACGCTCTCTCTCTCTCTCTCTCGCTCTCTCTCTCTCGGACGACACGCACACGCACACACACAAGACTATTTCTCAAGCAAGAATCTGCTTGGAGTGGTTTATGGGAGGGGAAAACTGAAAACTAGCTGTTATTGGCAGAGAAGTTTGGAACTCGTTATTAATCAATTTACCGCATTGTGATGTCACCATGATGAACCTGGCCCATGCAAACCTGCTGATTAGAAGGTCCTGTGTAGATTATATTTCAACCAGCAACTATCAGGAAATAACGCTGATCGTTTCATCAGCTGTTGTTGTACAATACAGGGGTAACTTTTGGTTTTAGAAATGGGGGGACATAATAATAATAATATTATATTTGTGGTTTTTATCAAGTTGATAAACACTCCAAACAGCCTACCCACCCTCGGAGGCGTCCACATGAACTTCTAAAGCACACCCAGCCTCGTTTCGTATCACATTCCAATGATAAAACCGGGGGACAGAATGGGCAGAATGTCGCCGTCCCCCCATCCCTTCCAGTGAAAGTTGCACCATGGTACAATATGATATAAAACACAGGTAAAACTGAATGTTGACTGCACTGGGCCTTTAAAGTTAACCTGATCAGTGCAACCCAGCTGGAACCAAAGTAGTCAACACTAGAAAATAAAGATAAGTCAGATATGAAGACAGCTGTGTTGTGTGGGCATTTGCATGTGTACTTGTGTGTGTGTGTGTGTGTGTGTGTGTGTTTTATTTGTTGAACAGGATTTTTCAGATATCAGCATCTGCTAATATCATTGGAAACTAATCCAATATTTACTGATGTGTGGTTGTTGGTGGATTTTCATGCCTAATACTTTTGAATACATAATTATTGGTGAACTATAATAGCTTATAAACTAGATCTATTTACTTGATGTATAAATCCATACTGCCAAGATTTGTCTGACAGTCACTGGCATGTAGCCTAACTCTAATTTATGCTGACAGTGTTGCTGTTTGCCTTGGACAAAAGACACAGCACATCAAAGGTAACCTTGTGCAGGTGACTCAGTTCAATTCCCACATGTAGATAGTATTGATATTTAGTATTTAACTTTATAATCCACATCTGTGAAGCCTATTTAACTCACAGTACTAGGCACAAGCATTAGAATTGGGCCATTTGGGCCTCAAGGCAAGCTTGAGGGCCAGTATGTTCCAGCTTTAGCTTCTTTCTGTCCCCAGAACTGGGGCCCAGAGTTTTCTTTTCTGTGTTTTCTGTCCCAGAACTGGGGGCCCAGAGTAATTCTTTCTGTCTTTTCTGTCTCAGAACTAGGGCCCAGAGTTTTTTCCTCTAGTCTATTTCCAAAGCAGGATTCCTTCTCCAGGTGGAGCTGTGCCTGGCCGTGCACCGGCGCCCTCGGGACATGAGGGCGTGTCCGCCTGATCTCACCTTTCCGGGAAGGCGTTGGAATGGAGCCAGCGCGGAGTGGAGGAGGATCGGCGGATACCATCACCTTCAGCGAGTTCTCCCGCCGCTTCAGGGCGGTGTTTGTCCCATTCCCGGGCGGCGGGGGCGCCCTGGTCTTCCTCCGGCAGGGGAGGAGGAGTGCCCAGGAGTTCGCCCTAGAATTCCGTACTCTGGCGGCAGATGCAGGGTGGAATGAGCGGGCTCTCGTCGATCACTACAGATGTAGTCTTCGCGAGGACGTCCAGTAGGGAGCTGGCCTGTAGGGACACCAGCCTCGTTCGACCAGTTGATGCGACATGTCCATCCCAGGCTGGATAACTGCTAGCTGCCGCGGACGTTCGAGGTCGATCATTCACCCTCCAGCCTCCGAGCCGTGCCCCATGGAGCCACCAGGGCGCTGGTTATAGAAAGAGAGGAGGGTGCGGCTTACGGGGGTCCATCTCCTGCACCAGCTGTGGTCGGGGAGGACACACACCTTGACTAGGTGCTTGAGATGGCCTCCTTGGGGAGAGGGCGACAGGTTCCGCACTGGGGATTCCTTCCAGGTGATGAAGCCACTCACCCAGGCTCTCTGTTGGCATTTCTGTATACCTGTTCGTTTTTTCCACAGGTAGCACCTCATTCCCAGCACTAAGGCGCTGTTAGATTCAAAAATGCGAGGCTGGGAATTTTGTTAAATAAGAAGTTTTGTTTAGCCTTGAGTTTGCTTCTTCCTGTTGATGTCCCTTTCCCGTTCATGCCCTGAATAGCCGTCAGGTTTGGGTGCGGGTTGATCAAGGTCACTGCGCCACTTGGGATGTGTGTAGGGGGTCATCAGGAGATGATTCAGCTATTTCTGATTGGCTCGCCTGCGTATCCGGTGGTGCTGGGCATTACTGGTTGAGTACCCATAACCCCATCTATTTCGTGGCAGGAGAGGGCTCTGATGGAGTGGTCTGCCCAGTGTGTGGAGTCGATGTTTGGGCGTTTCCGTGAGGCTACCTCGGTGGAGGCCAAACCAGTGCCCGCGTACACGTTCCCCCCTGGTATGGGGGTTTGTTATTGCGTTTGGTAGTCGAGGGCGGCGGTTGCCGCCCCATAGGCAGGAGATTGTGGATGTTCTCCAGGCAGAATGCGCTCCCACGGAGCCATGTATCCTCTGTCTGGGAGGAGGAGAAAGCTATGGAGACTTACATAGACGAATCTCAGAGACAAGGATACATGCGACCTCCCACTTCCCCTGCGTCCTCGAGTTTCTTTTTGTGAAGAAAAAAGGATGGTGGTTTTCGCCCGTGCATCGATTACCGTGGTCTCAATCAGATCACGGTGTACAGTTATTCACTCCCGCTGATTGGAAGCCATGACTGAGTCATTGCATGGGCGCGTTTCTTCACTAAATTAGATCTCAGGAGCGCGTACAACCAGTGCGCATCCGGGAGGCGATAGATGGAAGACAGCAGTAACACCTCGGGCCATTACGAGTATCTTGTCATGCCATGCGGGTTGACAGCTCCGTCAGTTTTCAATCGTCGTGGATGAGATCTTCAGGGACATGCAGGGGCAGGGGTGGTTGTGTACATAGATGACATTCTCGTGTACTCGCCTACCCGTGTCGAGCATGTGGGCCTGGTGCGCAGAGTGTTGCGGAGGCTGGTGGAGCCACGACCTGTATGTTAAGGCAGAGAAGTGTCTGTTTTCCAGGAGTCGGTCTCCTTTTTTGGGGTATCAGTTGTCTGCGTCAGGGAGTGAAGATTGAAGTAGACCGGGTGTCAGCCGTGCGTAGTGGCAAACACCAACCACTGTGAAGGAGGTGCAGCAGGTTTTGGGGTTTGCAGAATTACTACCCGGAGGTTTATCCGGGGGGTTTTGGACAGGTGGCAGCTCCCATCACGTCTCTTTTGAAAGGGGGTCTAGTGCATCTGCAGTGGTCTGCCGAGAGGCGGACAGGGCGTTTGGGAGGCTGAAGGACCTGTTTACCTCGGCCCCGGTGCTGGCGCATCCGGATCCCTCTTTGCCATTTCAGGTAGGGTGGGCAGCGTCAGAGGCCGGTATAGAACCGTGCTCTGCGGTCAGGCGCGCCACCTAAACTCCGCCCTGTACTTTTTATTCCAAGCTCAGTACAGCAGAGCCGAATCTATGACGTGAGGACAAGGGCTGTTAGCCGTGGTACAGGCCTAAAGGTGTGGAGGCACTGGCTTGAGGGCTCAACACCCTTTCCTCGGCTGACGGACCACCGTAACCTGGAGTACATCCGAGGGCAGCGAGGCTGAACCCTGGAAACCAGGCTAGATGGAATATGTTTTTGACCCGGTTTACATTTAAGATCACATTGCATTCCTGGGTCACAGAGCAGGTAGGTAGATGCGCTGTCTCGGCGGTATGACACGGAGGAGAGGTCCGTGGAGCCTCCCCATACTGCCGGAGTCGTGTCTGGTGGCACCCGGTAGTGTGGGAGGTCGATGCTGAGCTCGGCCGGGCGTTACGCACCGGCCTGATCCACCGCAATGCCCGGAGGTCGGAGTGCGTTCCGCTCGAGGTTCGGGATCGATTGATCTGCGCCCAGGCTCACACGTCACCCTCCTCTGGACACCCTGGTAGCCGGCCGGACAGTGCACTGTCTTAGTGCCAAGTATTAATTATTTACGTTGGCAAGGATGTGAGGGTTTATGTTTTCCTCCTGCTCGGTGTGCGCCCAGTGTAAAGGCGCCTAGACATCTGCCTAGGGAGTGGTTACTACCCCTGCCCGTTCCACAACGACCATGAGTCTCACCTCTCGGTGGATTTCCTTACTGACCTTCCGTCCCTTCACAGAATAACACTATGCTGGTCGTTGTGGACGGTTTTCTAAAACCTGTCGTTTTCTCCCCCATGCGGGCCTTCCCTGCCGCCCCTGCAAACTGCGGGCTTTGTGCCCATGGTGTTCCGGCACTACGGGGTACCCGAGGATATTGTGTCTGATCGAGGACCCCCAATTTACCTTCAGGGTCTGGAGAGCCTTTATGGAGCAGTTTGGGGGTCTCGGTGAGCCCTCACCTCGGGTTACCACCCGGAGAGTAATGGGCAGGTGGAGCCGCGTGAACCAGGATGTGGGTAGGTTTCTTAGAACATACTGCCAGGACCGGCCGGAGGAGTGGGCAAGGTGCGTTCCTGGGCGAGATGGCCCCGATTCCCCCTCACCGCCATTCCTCCACTAACCTAACTTTCCAATGTGTGTGTTGGTTACCAACCGGTTCCTGGCACCTTGGCAGCAGAGCCAGATCGAGGGCTCCTGCGTGGATAGTGGGCGCGGCGCTCGGAGGAGACATGGAGGGCACGCTGCACCGTCCACCTGCAGAGAGCCCTCCGGCCGTCATAAGGCCGCGCCGATCTCCACCGCAGTGAGGGACCGATTTAATAGCACACAGTGATCGAGTCTGGCTCTCTACCAGAAACCTGCCCCTCCGCCTGCCTGTCGGAAACTGGGTCGGCGGTTTGTGAGCCATTTAAAGTCCTGAGAAGGTTGAGCGAGGTGTGTTACAAATTACAACTACCTGTTGAATATAAAAGTAACCAACCCCTCGTTCCATGTGTCCCTTCTCAGGCGGTGAACCAACTGGCCCACTCCAAGAAAGTGAGATCAGGAGACTCCTCCACCCCCATTGGACATCGAGGGGCACGGCGTCTCCGTGAGGTCCATCTTGGATTCGAGGCGTCCGGATGGGGGTCTCAATATCTAGTGGAGTGGGAAGGAGTGCGGTCCGGAGGAAGCGGTGCTGGAGTGCCGAGGAGACATTTTGGACCGTCTCTCCTGACGGAATTCCATCGTGGGCACCCGGCGCACCCTGCTCGCGTCTCGGAGTCGTCCCAGGGGCCGGGTCAGCGCACGTCTTGAGCCGCGTCAGGGGTACTGTCACGGTTTCGGCGAGGCTGCTTCTCTTCCTTGTTCGGGCAGAGCTTCGGCGTTCGTTGTCTCCCGGAATACTAGCTGCCACCGTTGTATGTTTCATGTTCGTTTGCTTTGGTCTGTTTGTTTGTGACACCTGTTCTCATTTAGCGTAATTAGTGTCCTATAAGTTTCTACGTTGTGTTTGTCTAGTGTTGTGTGTGATAGATTTATTTCTGTCGTATTTTGTGCTTGTATTTGCTTATTCGCTCGGTTGAGCTTCACTCCCACTTTGTTGGAGCGTTTACGCACATGTTTAGTGCGCCTTTTGTTACAATATTAGCCTTCGTGCGTAGTTTCGTAACCAGGGCAGAAGTTTTGTTCGTATTTTTCCTTTTTGGATTTGAACTAAAGTCTTTTGGACTATACTTCGGTGTCCTGCGCTTGATTCTTTCCACTACACCCCACCTACAGCATTCTTGACAGTAGGCATAAAGGTTAGAATTAGACACTATACATACAAAAGTATGTTGACCTTTTCCAACAAGTCTGACTTTGAACATCTGTAAGAAAACCAAAATAAGGGAGACATACAGTTGAAGTCGGAGGTTTACATACACCTTAGCCAAATACATTTTAAACTCAGTTTTTTACATTTAATCCTAGTAAATATTCCCTGTCTTAGGTCAGTTAGGATCACCACTTTATTTTAAGAATGTGAAATGTCAGAATAATAGTAGAGAGAATGATTTATTTCAGCTTTTATTTATTTCATCACATTCCCAGTGGGTCAGAAGTTTACATACACTCAATTAGTATTTGGTAGCATTGCCTTTAAATTGTTTAACTTGGGTCAAGCGTTCCAGGTAGCCTTCCACAAGCTTCCACAATAAGTTGGGTGAATTTTGGCCCATTCCTCCTGACAGAGCTGGTGTAACTGAGTCAGGTTTGTAGGTTTGTAGGTTTGTAGGTTTGTAGACGCTTTTTCAGTTCTGCCCCCCAAATTTTCTATAGGATTGAGGTCAGGGCTTTGTCATGGTCACTCCAATACCTTGACTTTGTTGTCCTTAAGCCATTTTTGCCACAACTTTGGAAGCATGCCCGGACCCATTTGCGACCAAGCACTTCCTGACTGATGTATTGAGATGTTGCTTCCAATATTTCCACATAATTTTCCTTCCTCATGATGCCATCTGTTTTGTGAAGTGCACCAGTCCCTCCTGCAGCAAAAGCACCCCCCACAGCATGATACTGCCACCCCCGGGCCCCTTCACGGTTGGGATGGTGTTCTTCGGCTTACAGAGGCACCTTTTCCTCCAAACATAACGATGGTCATTATGGCCAAACAGTTCTATTTTTTGTTTCATCAGAACAGAGGACATTTCTCCAAAAAGTAGACCTTTGTCCCCATGTGCAGTTGCAAACTGTAGTCTGTCTTTTTATGGCGGTTTGGAGCAGTGGTTTCTTCCTTGCTGGCGGCCTTTTCAGGTTATGTCGATATAGGACTTGTTTTACTGTGGATATAAGTGCTTTTGCCTGTTTCCTCCAGCATCTTCAAAAAGGTCTTCGCTGGGATTGGTAGCTTTTTCAAGGTAATCTCCCCAGGAGACGAAACGCGTCTCTTCCTAGCGGGTATGATGGCTCGTGGGTCCACATTATTTATAATTTCGTACTATTGTTTGTACATATGATAATGGCACCTTCAGGCGTTTGGAAAGTGTCCCAAGGATGAACCAGACTTGTGGAGGTCTGCATTTTTCTCTGAGTCTTGGCTGATTTCTTTTGATTTTCCCATGATGTCAAGCAAAAGAGGCACTGCGTTTGAGGTAGGCCTTGAAATACATCCCGGGTACACCTCCAATTGACTAAAATGATGGCAATTAGCTGTCAAGAAGCTTCTAAAGCCATGACATCATTTTCTGAAATTTTCCAAGTTTTTTAAAGGCACAGTCAACTTAGTGTATGTAAACTTCTGACCCACTGGAATTGTGATATAAGTGAAATAATCTGTCTGTAAACAATTGTTAGGAAAAAGTACTTGTGTGTCACTGACAAAGTAGATGCTAACAGACTTGCCAAAACTATAGTTTGTTAACAAGAAATGTGTGGAGTGGTTGAAAAAGCGAGTTTTAATGACTCCAACCTAAGTGTTATGTAAACTTCCGACTTCAACTGTAAGTACTGTTTGGATACTTATAACTATTATGTATACATTTTTTTACAAATAATTTTTACTTTTGTTTTTACTCTTTATGCGATGCGCACTACAGAGAACACCGGAAGAAGAATTATCGCTGAATTATCACGTTGTTGTAATGTTTGTTTATGTGTCAATTAGTCCCATAAGGGATGGAGATTGCCAACTGCCGATTTGACACAAAATTAAAAATTGCATTAATTCACACGATTTAAGTCATAGGATGCCACTTTTCCAACCAAGTCAGTTCATCAAATTTCTGCCCTGCTAGAGCTGCCGGTCAACTGTAAGTGCTGTTTTGTGAAGTGTAAACGTCTAGGAACAACAAAGGCTCAGCCGCAAAGTGGCAGGCCACAGAAAGCTCTCTCAGAATGGGGAAACAACTCCCTGCTTAATGTTCCAACATCTAGTGGAAAGCTTTCCCAGAAGAGTGAAGGCTGTTATAGCAACAAGGGACCAACTCCAGCATTATCATGTTGGAAACATGTGAGGTGATGGCAATGAGCCTCAGGATCTCGTCATGTGACCCATCTCTAGTGCATTCAAATTGCCATCCAATAAAATGCAATTGTGTTCGATGTCCGTATTTTATGCCTGTCCTTACCATAACCCTATACACCACCACCATAGGGCACTATGTTCCTAGCAGTTGACATCAGCAAACCACTCGCCCACACGATGCCATACATGTGGTCTGCGGTTAGGCGGCCTATGGTAGAGAAATGAACACCCATTTTCTGGCAACAGCTATGGTGGGCGTTCCTGCAGTCAGCATGCCCAAGTGCAGGCTACCTCAAAGCTTGAGACATCTGTGGCATTGTGTTGTGTGACAAACGGCACATTTAGAGTGGTATTTTAGTGTCCCCAGCACAAAGGTGCACCTGTGCTGATGATCGTGCAGTTTAATCAGCTTCTTGATATGCCACACCTGTCCAGGTCGATGGATTATCTTGGCAAGAAAAATGCTCACTAACAGGGATGTATAAACAAATGTGTACCAAAATAATTGATAGAAATAAGCTTTTGGCATATGGAACATTTCATAGGATCTTTTATTTCAGCGTCATGAAACCAACACTTTACATATTTGCGTTTATGTTTTTATTCAGGTGTAGATGTTTTATTAAACCTTAGTATGTTATTTATTGCTTGTGTTTCCCTACCAAGGTGTCGTTCATATCATTGTCCCTCGTTATTAGGCGCGTCATGAGTGTCAGTGCTGCTTGAGGTCCAAGTCTGTTAGCTTGTACATTAATGAATTTTGTTCTCAAGTTGACTTAATGTATTGGTTTACTAAAAAGGTAATAAAGAAAAGTACCATTCTCTTCTATTTTTTAGTTTATTGTTCTTTCAGCATTAATACAGGCTTTTACAAACAGTTGTCATTAAAAACCTGAATTACTTTTTCTGTTACAATAAAAAAACATAAATGTTCAAACTAAACTTCAAAGTAATAAAAAGGAATATGCTAAATTTGCTTTAATTCCTATTTGATTCCATTCTATTCAAAAGGCAGCTTCCACTGCTACTCGACTCCAGCTTTCCTCCCAACCACTGCAACCGCCAGAGACCCACCATACTTGTGGCCTACAAAAAGACTGGGTTTGTTTCGGGAGGTTACATCAGTGAGACTATGCCGAGACTGGACAGGCGATCCACGATGATAAGGCCTTTCTCTACGGCATAGTCTGACCAGAGAGAAAAGCCACTGCGTGTGTCCAGTACCAATAATGATACTGTTTCCCAGATGCAGCCTAATGTTGGTGCCTTGTGGTTTCCTGAATTGCAATAAAGCACAGGTCAGTTGTATCCCAAGGAAATCATTACAAAGTCAATGCTACAGAGATGTGTAGGCAGCAACCTGGGTGTTGACAGAGTGTGAGGTCTACAGAGTACAGAGGGTGAGTGACAGTCACTGGGACACATTTCACATGGTACCCTACTTCCTTTATAGCGGACTACTTTTTCTACTTTTTAATGTAATGGACAGGATTAGATTTACAGAACCTTTCAGAGAAACGCACTTTGGACATCTGAGTAAGTATTACTGTCTTTGGGAACATAACCACACACATGCCTGTACACCACATACCAAAAAATATAGCAATTCGGTTATTAGTGAAAGTTGTAGGAATAGAGAAACAGTTGAAGGGAGACCATCCAGAACTATAGGCCTGGGGAGGCAAAGTCAGTGGTTCAGGCCAGAGTTCTGTTAATAGTGGGTGGATCAAGGTGGGAGCTGTGTAAGTCAGCTTCTTCAATTCCATCAACTCTTTCTTCAGAGGAAACATACCAGGCCATCGGCAGTGCAGACAAAGCCTCACCACACACAGGTACGGTGTGTGTGTGTGTCTGTGTGTGTGTGTCTGTGTGTGTGTGTGTGTGTGTGTGTGTGTGTGTGTGTGTGTGCGCGTGTGTGTGTGTCTGAAAGCAACATTTCATGTGCCTGACTATCTTGTCTTTCCATAGTTCGTGCCTTCTCCATTAAATCAGGGAAAGGCGGTAAGCCTCTACCCCAGGTCTGTGTGACACCATGGGCCTGGGGGAGGCTGAGGGGAGGTTTGGACATGGATGACATAGTCCGCTTACTCCTGCAAGCGCCACGTTGGGGACAGATACCAGGTATGTAAGAGGACCGCGAACAAACGGTTGGGGGGACCATTCGTTGGTATCATTTTTGTTGGAGTGTCATAAAACTGATCGATTAGACCAAGCATTATGAATGGTCAAAGGCGACAGAGTCGTGCCGGTGCTGACAATATCACCATAACTAGATGGAAACCCACACTGCCTGAACTTTGATATCCTGTGGTTGTATTGCCTTTCACAATAGAAGAAGCTAGAAAGTTCTGACAGCAAAAGTAGCATAGATGTCCGGGCTTTCATATTTGCCCAAGTTCAACTCACCCTAGAGCGTTGGACCAGTTCTGGAAGATCTGACTCCTTAATTCTGTCTCTGTTTGTGCATTTACAGTTTAACCCCATGGCTCCCTTGCAGCCGGATGTATCCGGAAATCGCAAGCATGCAACTCCTGAGCGACCAGATCCACTGTGTGGAAGGGCGTGAGTGGGCGCCAGCAGTTTCTCTGATGTCTGCTAAGATGGTGGATAGGATTGGCTGCTATCCGCAAGAAAGAGCAATCAGAAACAAGTGCCAGGGAAATAAAACCAATGCATCGAGTGCTACCATACCTTGTCCACTTAGACTGTTTCTTTAGGGTTAGGAAACCAATGTTCATTTTGTAGTTGGGTGAAATATTCACCCAAAGTAATTCCTAAATGCATGTTTGTGTGTCTTTCAGACCCAGGAGTTGAGTGCGCCCACAGAGCATTCCTGTGTCATTGTATTCAGCCAGTGAAAGAACTACAGCCAGGAGTGTGGTCTGGATCGGGCTCTGATATCCTGCTGCTCAGTGCTCTGAACCAGATCTTCAATTATGCAGACTACTTCTTTGAAAATCAGCCAGAGGAGCTGAAGAGCTACGCACCACGCAAAGCCCCCGCCCCAAACCTGGGTCAACAGAGACAAGTACTGTTACATGCACACAATAAATGCGTTATTGTGGATAGTCAGAGTAATTTAATAATTTGATTTAAATGTTTACTTGCTTTGCCTAGAATAACTATTTCCCCTAATGATCCTGTTTGCATGGACACATCTGATATCAGACTATGGGAGTGGCTCACTGATAAATGCAGAAGGTTGCCAATCAAAATAAGCGATCTACCACAGCAACCATGTTCTTTTGGGGAGAATTTTGATTCTAGTTCGGACATTGTAAGTTTGTATGTGAAAACTACTTAACACGCATGCCCACATTCAGTTTTTCCAAACTCACCTCACTCCCACTAAAAACGGAGGATCAGCTCGGCTGGTGCTAGCACATACACAGATGAGCGAATACATCACTGGAGCGGCTTAAGGTGTTTGCTTGGCCCGATTTTTGACCTTTGCGCCAATTAAGATAAGCAGAGTAAGGTGTTTACATGACTATTGCGTAATCAGCCTACTGCCATAATCAGTTTTAATATCAAATTATTAGTGTGGATGTAAACATACTCCAAAGAAGATTGTTTGACTTACCTATATTTCCTGGGTAAAGATGTGCTTGTGCGACCAAGTATAGGGTTTGGTGCATCTATATTTTGTTGGTCTGCTGTCTATCTTCTCCAAAAGCCCTTACTTTAACCGGCCATGTTAATAAGGTCCAGATGGATGAGGTAGCTCACCTGTACTCCGCCAGGTCAGCCAGAGGTGGGGCACCCCATCTATAGTCCCGTTCCCCAACTTCTAAGATACTACTGTTGTGGAAATTCAACACAGGGACACTCCAAAGTCAGTATTCAGCGAATCATTGTTTATTAACAGCAAGCTGGATAGGTCTCGGTCAAGCTTAGATGCATACCAATGTGCCGGTCTGAAGTGAGTTCCCCCGGGGGCAGTCCCGTTAGATCCTTTATATACTGCTTACAGACACGTTATATAGGCCATGGGTTGGTTCCGCATGTGGCTGAAACCATCTTATATCTTAACTTATAGGACATATTCTGGGTGTTCTGCCAGATGGTGCTAAGGAGGGGTCATGTCGACCCCCCTCATATCTTCACCAAGCACAGGCAGAAACCAAGGATTATTTATAACACTAAGACAAGATATGAACATTTTCAAGCTGTCTCTTCACAAGATAAAATCATCCATCACACTACTTTCGCTATTCAAGACATTATCAGCAGGCTGAATTACTTGGTTAATGTTTTTACCATGATCCTTTAATATTTAATTAAAAATGATTTACTCTTCTGCTTTAACTCAGCGTTGTTGTAAAATTTTTGTTGTTTTGTACCAGGCTGCATCTCTACGTGAGTCTTATGTTGGATGTCTCTCTACTGTCTTTGCCAGGCTGCATCTCTACATGAGTCTTATGTTGGATATCTCTCACTGTCTTTCTGAAAGTTTGGACAGCTGTAGAGCAAAGTCTGAGTGAGTCAGGCCCTAGATATGTGACAATATTTATTCAGTAATTGTATGTTGTTATATGAAAATACTGCTATTGAACAAAGTACAATGAGCAGTATACAGTTGAATGTCTTATCTGACCAATAGCAGCACAGACTCTGCAGAGATGTGTTTGGTGAACAACCTTGCTACATACACCACTTATTGTGGTGTAATTACATTATACGCTGAGTGAACAAAACATTAAGAACACCTCTTTCCATGACTACAGACTGACCGGGTGAATCCAGGTGAAAGCTATGATCCCTTATTGAATTCTTTTAATCCACTTCAATCAGTGTCGATGAAGGGGAGGAGACAGGTTAAAGATGGATTTTTAAGCCTTGATACAAATTGAGACATGGATTGTGTTGTGTGCCATTCAGAGGGTGAATGGGAAAGACAAAATACTTTAAGTGCCTTTGAATAGGAGGTATGGTAGTAGGTGCCAGCACACACCGGTTTGTGTCCAAACTGAAAGGACTGGTTTTCACCTCAACATTTCCCCATGTGTATCAAAAAGATCCACCACCCAAAAGGACATGCAATATTAGGAGGGTGTTCCTAATGTTTTCTATACTCAGTGAAAATTGTAACTGGGAAAGTCAGAATGGAATAGGCTCGGAGGGTTAAGATAAAAAGGTTTAGTAAGCAACAACTAAAAGTTACCATTTACGCACATCTGGGATCAGTGTATTGCCCTGATCCTAACCTTACTTCATTAGAAGGTCTAAACCCAAAACTGACTTCAGATCAGTAACACCACCTTTACACCCCTAGTCCACTCCAGACTTCTGGTCCCCAGCCTGATCCATCAAAGTAATCGTCAGTGTAGCGAAGCATCTGGACCACGGCAGTAAGCAGGAGGATCATGTCTGCGTGGATGCTCCCAGCTCAAACTCACGACTGTAGTTTCTTCCACTGGCAGGACACACGGCTGGGACACTCACCCAGACAAACACTCACCTCGCGGGTCTTAAACAAACACACACACACACACGGCACATGAGCACACGTACAGACACACACAAATGCATGCACACACACGCACACACATTCCCGTACACACACACACACACACACACACATATGGTTGGCGTTAAGTCGCGTGGTGTACTATGTGTGAATAGTGATTCATTCCAGACTCAGCCATGCACTCACCATCCTCTCTCTATGTAGTGGCTGAGGTAGGCGTTGGTCAGGTCTTCTCACTAGGGGACAGGCCTCATCCACCTTAGTAAGCAGGACCAGCTGGGAACACCTAGTAACACAAAAAAACATGTTAACACACACACATGCACAGACACGCACAGACACGCAAAACCACTTCCTTCCCTTACCCAGCTTGTTGATCCCCTTGCGGATGGCGGCGGGCTTGTCCACCATCTTGGCAGAGAGCAGAGTGACCTTGCAGGCGTCCAGTACGTAGACCACACAGTGGATCATGTCCTTCAGGCTGGGCGACTTACAGTACCCAACACCATCCGCCTGGACAGACATGGGACGGGTTGAACTGGGGGAGAGAAACAGGACATCAGCCTCAAGATAAAACAGTGCCCTTCGGAAGTATTCAGACACCTTGACTTTTCCACATTATGTTCGTTACAGCCTTGTTCTAAATATGATTAAATATTTTTTTCCACTCAGCAATCTACACACCATACCCCATAATGACAAAGCGAAAACAGCTTTTTGAAATGTTTTCTAATTTATTTAAAATAAAAAACAGCAAATACCCTTATTTACATAAGTATTCAGACCCTTTGCTATGAGACTCAAAATTGAGCTCAGGTGCATCTCCTGTTTCCATTGATCATCCTTGGGGTGTTTCTACAACTGGATTGGAGTCCACCTGTGGTAAATTCAAATGATTGGACATGATTTGGTAAGGCACACATCTGTCTATATAAGGTCCCCACACAGTTGACAGTGCATGTCAGAGCAAAAACCAACCCATGAGGTGCAGAAGGAATTGTCTGTAGAGCTCCGAGACAAAGGGTTGTGTCGAGGCCACAGGTCTGGGGAAGGAGTACCAAAACATTTCTGTAGCATTGAAGGTCCCCAAGACCACAGTGGCCTCCATCATTCTTAAGTGTGAAGAAGTCTGGAACCAGCAAGACTCTTCCTAGAGCTGGCCGCCCGGCCAAACTAAGCAATTCCCGAGGGAGAAGGGCCTTTGTCAGAGAGGTGACCAAGAACCCGATGGTCACTCTGACAGAGCTCTTGAGTTCCTCTGTTGAAATGGGAGAACCTTCCAGAAGGACAACCATCTCTGCAGCACTCCCACGAATCAGGCCTTTATGGTAGAGAGTGGCATGGTAGAAATTATATTGGAAGAAGCGACTGCAGATTCTTTCCAAGCAACAACTTTATTATAAGATTTGCAAAAAATGAGGCCAATCAACAACCACTCAAATGGTTCATGGTTGAAAAGCTCAATGAACAAAGTGGCTCTCTCCTTTTATAGAAGTATATCCTCGTATCTATGTGACAGTTAGCAGATGTAAGCAGAACAGGCCCTGGGAACAGAGTTGTATGCAATTCTCTGTTCCTCCCCTGCAATTCCCCCCACGTAGCTACATTCCTGCCATCGTTAACACAGGAGGTCACATACTGCGGTCGTACCCAGGTGACCCATAAATCTGTGCGCATCAGATTTATCACACATGTACAAGTTTGTATCAGTAATATTTAGAATATAACAATGGACAATCTTTAAGTAAAAAACAGCATAGTATGTCTAATTAAACAGTATAGTATGTAATGGATATCAATTTCTCTCCACAGTGGCCACGGAAGCCACTCCTCAATAAAGGGCACATGACAGCCCGCTTTGGAGGTTTGCCAAAAGGCACTAAAGGCTCTCAGACCATGCGAAACAAGATTCTCTGGTCTGATGAAAGCGAGATTGAACTCTTTGGCCTGAATGCCGCGTCACGTCTGAAGAATCCTGGCACCATCCCTACGGGGAAGCATGGTGGTGGCAGCGTCATGCTGTGGGGATGTTTTTCAGCGGCAGGGACTGGGAGGCTAGTCAGGATCAAGCAAAGATGAGCGGAGCAAAGTACAGAGAGATCCTTGATAAAAACCTGCTCAGCGCTCCAGGACCTCAGACTGGGGAAAAGGTTCACCTTCCAGCAGGACAACGACCCTAAGCACACAGCCAACAGTGCAGGGGCTGCTTGGGACAAGTCTCTAATGTCCTTGGTGGCTCAGCCAAACCTGGACCATGAAGCCGGTCGATCTCTCGGGAGGCCTGAAAATAGCTGTGCGCAACGCCCTCCATCGAACCTGACAGGCTTGGGGATCTGCAAAGAATCGGGGATCTCCCCAATTACAGGTGATGCCAAGCTTGGCGTCGCACCCAAAGACTCGAGGCTGTAATCTCTGCCAAAGGTGCTTCAACAAAGTGCTGATAAAGGTTCTGAATACTTATGTAAATGTGATATTTCAGTTTTTTATTGTTAATACATTTGCAAACATTTCTAAAGATTTGTTTTTGCTTTGTCATTATAGGGTGTGTGTGCAGATTGATGAGGAAAAAAAAGCGAATTTATCAATTTTAGATAAGGCTTTAGCCTAACAAAATGTGGTTAAGTCAAAGAGGTCTGAATACATTCTGATACACTGTATACGCTGCTACTGCTACTGCTATTGCTACTATCAACCACATGTTTCCTACCATGGGTTGGTGTTCTACTTTAAAGTCGGAGGACAGGCTCAGTGTAATGCCTGGATGATTGGTATCAAACATATGAAATCATCTTTTTGATACATTTCTATTCATTTATCTTCCTCCACCAGCCACCACTGCTACCCCATTTGCCAGTTTTACTCACCTGGTAGCGGTCTTGTCGTGGCCCTTCCAGGATACTGGTGATGTCATCTATATCCAGCCCTGCGCTGGTCCTTCCTCCCAGGCCCATGGTGTCACATAGACCAGAGGGAAGCTTCCCACCCTGCTCTGCCTTGATGCTGTTAGGTGCGGAACTACAGAGAGAGAGTTGGAATGTTAAGTCCAGTACAATAGTGATGCTCCAGAGGTTTTGTATAACCAGTAGTTTTGAAAGTAGTGTTCACGAGCCAAAAATGGGTCCCTGAAAATGTTGCTACAACATACAATATGTTTTGTAAGTGCTTAAAGAGCAATTCACCGCTTTTCAACCTCATGTTCATTATCTCCATATGTGAAAACAACGCATTTCTTCGTTTTGTAGAAAAAAAATAGAAAGTTAAAAAGTTCTACTTGTTCTGTGCAGTGGGGGGTGGTCTTGGATGGTTGAGGGGCAGCTCTCTGGGGACTGTGGGAGGGGTCTTGGATGGTTAAAGGGCAGCTCTCCGGGGGACTGTGGGAGGGTCTTGGATGGTTGAGGGCGCTCGGGGGACTGTGGGAGGGTCTTGGATGGTTGAGGGCAGCTCTCGGGGGGACTGTGGGAGGGTCTTGGATGGTTGAGGGCGGCCTCGGGGACTGTGGGGAGGGTCTTGGATGGTTGAGGCGGCTCGGGGATGTGGGAGGGTCTTGGATGGTTGAGGGGTAGCTCTCTTGGGGACTATGGGAGGGTCTTGGATGTGGTTGGGGGCAGCTCTCGGGGGGGACTGTGCGAGGGTCTTGGATGGTTGGGGGGCAGCTCTCGGGGGATTGTGGGAGGGTCTTGGATGGTTGAGGGGCAGCTCTGGGGGACTGTGGTAGGGTCTTGGATGGTTGAAGGGCAGCTCTCGGGGGGACTGTGGGAGGGTCTTGGATGGTTGAGGGGCAGCTCTCGGGGGGACTGTGGGAGGGTCTTGGATGGTTGAGGGGCGGCTCTCGGGGATGGGGGGTCTTTGATGGTTGGGGTAGCTCTCTTGGGGACTGTGGGAGGGTATTGGATGGTTGAGGGGCAGCTCTCGGGGGGACTGTGGGAGGGTCTTGGATGGTTGAGGGGCAGCTCTCGGGGGGACTGTGGGAGGGTCTTGGATGGTTGAGGGGCAGCTCTCGGGGGGACTGTGGTAAGATCTTGGATGGTCGAGGGGGCAGCTCTCGGGGGACTGCTGGGGGGTCTTGGTGGTTGAGGCACCGGGACTGTGGGGGTTGGTGGTTGGGTTCGGGGGACTATGGTTGGATGGTTGAGGGGCAGTTCTCGGGGGATGTGGGAGGGTCTTGGATGGTTGGTGGCTGGCGGTTGGGAGCTCGAGCCAGTGGCCCGAGAGGTCACTGGTTCGGGTCCCCGATTCGACTTGGTGGGAGATCTGTTGATGTGCCCTTGGCGCTTGACCTGGTTGGTCTGTGGTCACTCTGGATGGGAGTGTCGCTGATGACTGAACGTAATGTAAATGTTGAGCAGCTTACTGCAGATAGGGTGTATGTTTAAAAATGCAATATATATACAGTGGGGAGAACAAGTATTTGATACACTGCGATTTTGCAGGTTTTCCTACTTACAAAGCATGTAGAGGTCTGTAATTTTTTCATAGGTACCACTTCAACTGCGAGAGGCGGAATCTAAAACAAAAATCCCGAAAATCACATTGTATGAGGTTTTAAGTAATTAATTTGCATTTTTGTGCATGACAAAAGTATTTGATCACATACCAACCAGTAAAATTCCGGCTCTCGCAGACCTGTTAGGTTTTTCTTTAAGAAGCCCTCCTGTTTCTCCACTCATTACCTGTATTAACTGCACCTGTTTGAACTGCGTTACCTGTATAAAAGTCACCTGTCCCACACACTCAATCAAACAGACTCCAACCTCTCCCCCCAATGGCCAAGACCAGAAGCTGTGTAGGGGCATCAGGGACAAAAATTGTAGACCTGCACAAGGCTGGGATGGGCTACAGGACAATAGAGCAAGCAGCTTGGTGAGAAGGCAGCAACTGTTGGCGCAATAATTCAGAAAATGGAAGAAGTTCAAGATGACGGTCAATCACCCTCGGTCTGGGGGCTCCATGCAAGATTCTCCCTCGTGGGGCATCAATGGTCATCGATACCGCGCCCGTCTGGTGTTCAACCTTCCCAAGTTCTCTCAGTCACCCCGCTCCTTCCACACTCCACTGGCTTCCAGTGGCTCGCATCTGCTCAAGACCATGGTGCTTGCCTACGGAGCGTGAGGGAGCGGCACCTCCGTACCTTCAGGCTCTGATCAGTCCCTACACCCAAGCAGGCGCATTGCGTTCATCCACCTCTGGCCTGCTGGCTCCCTACCTCTGCTGAAGCACAGTTCCCGCTCAGCCCAGTCAAAACTGTTCGCTGCTCTGGCACCCCAATGGTGGAACAAGCTCCCTCCCGGCGCCAGGACAGCGCAGTCACTCCCCACCTTCCGGAGACATTTCAAACCCCACCTCTTTAAGGAATACCCGGGATAGGATAATGTAATCCTTCTACCCCCCCTTACCCCCCAAAAAAAAATACACAAAAAAAAAACAAAAAAAACATTGTAAAGTGGTTAACCCACTGGCTTATAAGGTGAATGCACCAATTTGTAAGTCGCTCTGGATAAGGGCGTCTGCTAAATAGCGTAAATGTAAATGTAAAATGTCATGAGGAAGGTGAGGATCAGCCCCAGAACTACTACGGCCAGGACCTGGTCAATGACCTGAAGAGAGCTGGGACCACAGTCTCAAGGAAAACCATTAGATAACACACTACGCCGTCATGATTAAAATCCTGCAGCGCACGCAAGGTCCCCCCTGCTCAAGCCGCGCATGTCCAGGCCCGTCTGAAGTTTGCCAGCGACCATCTGGATGATCCAGAGGAGGAATGGGAGAAAGGTCATGTGGTCTGATGAGACAAAAAATAGAGCTTTTTGGTCTAAACTCCACTCGCCGTGTTTGGAGGAAGAAGAAGGATGAGTACAACCCAGAACACCATCCCAAATGTGACGCATGGAGGTGGAAACATCATTTTTGGGGGTGCTTTTCTGCAAAGGGACAGGGGCCTGCGCCGTATTGAGGGGAGGATGGATGGGGCCATGTGTGCCAACAACCTCCTTCCCTCAGTAAGCATTGAAGATGGGTTCGTGGCTGGATCTTCCAGCATGACAACGACCCAAAACACACAGCCAGGGCAGCTAAGGAGTGGCTCCGTAAGAAGCATCTCAAGGTCCTGGAGTGGCCTAGCCAGTCTCCAGACCTGAACCCAATAGAAAATCTTTGGAGGGAGCTGAAAGTCTGTCTTGCCCAGCGACAGCTCCGAAACCTGAAGGATCTGGAGAAGGTCTGTGCTATGGGGGAGTGGGCCAAAATCCCTGCTTGCATGTGTGTGCAAACCTGGTCAAGACCTAGAGGAATTGCATGATCTCTGTGATTGCAAACAAAGGTTTCTGTACCAAATATTAAGTTCTGCTTTTCTGATGTATCAAATACTTATGTCATGCAATAAAATGCAAATGAATTACTTAAAAATCATACAATGTGATTTTCTGGATTTTTGTTTTAATTCCGTCTCTCACAGTTTAAGTGTACCTATGATAAAAATTACAGACCTCTACATGCTTTGTAAGTAGGAAAACCTGCAAAATCGGCAGTGTATCAAATACTGTTCTCCCCCTTATATATATATATATATTTTTTTTTTAAATAATAATAATTTCATCAAAAGTACAAAATATATACAGTGATTATCAAACACTATGAGATTTGTGGTGACGTGGAGAGCAAGAAAATACCCTCCCTCTGGCTATAAACTCATTGCAGGTTTTGAAATCACTGTGTTTTTTAAACTTATAATCCTACTCTGTGATGTCACAGAGAAGTATTTTTTGAACATTTATTTAATCTTTCTAACCACAGATCACAGAAACACGCCATTTTCCCATACGTAGACACTGACATGGAGCTGGAGATAGTTAATATGAGGTGAAAAGTCTGGCTAATTGCCCTAAATCCCGGACTGCATCTTTAAGCCACAACACACCACACACACTCATGCACGCACACACACAGTACCTGTGTGGTGAGGCTGTTGCCTGCGCTGCCGGTGTTAGCCTACCCGGTAACATGTCCTTTGAAGACAGAGTTGATGGAGTTGAAGAAGCTGGACTTGCCAGCCCCGACCCGGACCCACCAGCAGAACTCTGGCCTGGACCACAGACTTTACCTCAGGCTTATAGTTCTTGATATAGTCCATCAAGGCGGTCCTTGGTGCTAGAGATGGATGGAGGGATGGAGAAAAGAAGAGAGATGGGTGATAGACCTGATTGATTGATTAATTGAAGTATATTGGCTGGAACTAGCAAAGTAGTACTAATCGCATCAGTGGGTTTGCAAAGTATTATGATTTTGTCCACTTTCGAGATTTAACATACCCATATCCTTCCCAGTCAATTTTCCTCCAAGGAGTCTCCCAGAAAGCCTCCACAGTCTGCCAGAAATTGGGATCAAACAACAAAACAATCAGATTTAATCAATACAGTAATTGCTTCACCTTTAGCCTTCTGGCTGGTTAGATATATTTTGCCATATTGGTTACATGTATCCAATCGTGAGCAGTGCCTAAGGAGTAGGGGCTATAAAAGGACCACTCACCTTCCACTCTGTACACCTCACACTCTGTCAGCTGCACGTCATTGCCCTTGCATCTCTTCTGCTTCAAAGGTGTAGCTGTTTCCCTGCAACTCTCTTGAACTGTAAGCGGTGTTATTATAGAAACCACAAGACACCAACATTAAGACCATGGTTTCCATCTGTGAAACCGTACCGGCCATTGGTACTGGACACGCGCAGTGGCTTTTCTCTCTGGTCCCAGAGATGCTGTAGAGAAAGGCCTTATCATCGATTCGATCTCCTGGTTAGTCTGGGCGTAGTCCTTACTGATGTAACCTCCGAAAACAAATCCAGTCTTGTTGTAGGCCACAAGAACAGTCGGTCCCTGTTGGTTGCAGTGGTAGTGGAAGGATGAATTTGAGTAACCGTGGACACTGGCTTTGGATAGAAGAGAATAGAATAGTACCTTTTACTAAACCAATCGTTTGTTCTGGCTGCCGGAGGGTATCTGGCCTGAGAATAAAAATGAATCCCATAAAATGTCATACAAATAAAGATTTAATTTAAATTCAGTCCATTTTCACTCAAACCTTTGTAGAGCAGGTGAGTCTGACATGGCCAAACAAGCACAGCAGTTTCTTCTCTGCTCTGCTGACAGACTGGACCTCACAGCACTCCATGATGTCACCAAGGAACTGAGGTAGAAAGACCAGAAATAAATAGTAACATAAACATGGTCATACCGATTAACCTCACCTCACTGTATAGCACCACACACACTGAGGAAAGTGCGAAAGGCATGTAAAAAGTGGACAACAACCTGTCTCATATTTTCATAGATGCTACCACACAGATATCTGTTGCGAATTGCTTCTTTTGAGGCTCTTTCTTTAGATTGTAATGATGTTGATGATGATGATGAGGTAGAAGTTCTTACTGTTTGTAACTGATGATCGTGTTAGAATATAACTCCTCTAATGCAGTGGGCTGCTGGGCTCAATCAATCACAATTATAATCAGCCACATGTCGCGCAATCCCAGCAAGTATAATCAACCACAAAATCCAGGTATAATCAACCACAAAATCCAGGTCGACGCAGCTCCCGGTATAAAACAGAGGCGTTTCAAGCTCCTTTTCTTAAAATCGAAACTAAAGCTGCGTTGGGTCACTCAACTTGCCTTTCTTTTTGTTTAAAATACAGGAAAGGACGCGCTAGAGTGCGCTTGATAGAGCTCTGCTGGCGCGCCAGGTGGGCGGGGTTAGCATTTTTTTAGTACATACCTCGCTGTGCAGCCCGGAAGAGGGAGTGCGTCTTGCACCGCCTGTAGCCTTCCCTCCACAAGTCATGTAGGAAATCGGGGCTTCTACAGTAGGATAGAAGACTGGAATTGCCGGTTTGAAATAAAACATAATGGTATTTAATTAACAATGAGTTGTAATTCTATCTGAGGCTAGAGAAGCTTCTATGGTCACTTTCAAATGACCTGTAAAATTCTCAGGTGTGGATGGATGTGTGTGTGTGTGTGTGTGTGTGTGTGTGTGTGTGTGTGTGTGTGTGTGTGTGTGTCAAACAAGGAGCAGGCCAGAACACAGGCATTATATCATATTTTTATTAATGTTGTCTACTTTTCAATACTATATTTTTTTAACAGCAATATCCACAAAAAATGTTAACAGTAAAGTCTTAACAGTAAAGTATTTAACTGTAAAATATTAACAGTGTGCAAGAAAACATGAGTTATGGCACATCAGAGCGACCAGATACAAAAAAATATATATTTTTCCTTCATAATCAATAACTGATCATTCACAATTAATCAAGGCAAAAAAATGCAGTCAGCAGCTTTTACTTTACAGTCCTGTCCCAGCTGGAATGAACACATTGTGGTAACAATGGGGACTTTCCAACCTGGTACCAAATAGTCCATGCTTGCGCGAAACAGATGTTTTTACCATGTTATTTCTAAGCAAATACCAAGTTAAAAGGGGACTGTAAAACAAAGCGATACCAGAGATACATACTGTATGCGCATACACAGGAGATAAAAACACAATGATGAGTCCCAGGTAAAACTGACCTGAGATCAGTGTCTAGCCAAATTGGTTTTAGGGGTCTAGCGTTCTGCTCTGGGTAAGATATAGGATCAGATTCCATTCTCAAATCCTGACATAATCTTTAAGGGGAGAAAACGTTAAACGGACTTCGATCAGCTATACTGAATGATGTGGGAATGGGAACACCACAAGAGTTCCATTCTAGAGCTGTATCTCTTTTAAGACTGTTCACTCAAATACTCTCAACTATTCTCAAGTCTAGGGCTAGAATGTTGTTCCTGACCATGTGACCTGACCGGGTAAAACTCCCTGGTCCTAACCAGCATACTAACACAATACACCACAACAACCGAACCATCAATCAACCAATCAATCAGCCAATCAATCAATCGATTCTGATTGAAAATAACGTCCGTGGAATGAATGAATTAAGAAATAACAAGATTGACCTCAAAATAATCACTTTTCAAAGACATTAGGAAACTGTGTGTGTGTGTGTGTGTGTGTGTGTGTGTGACAGTGTTTTAATATTTCAGGTTTGTTTCTCACAGTGCTGTGCCCATTGTATAAGAAGCTATGCTCCGATACGGCCCTTCACTGCTTTGTAGGTTTGGTTGGCTCCCCATTTAGTCACTGGGGATTGTGTGTGTGTGTGTGTGTGTGTGTGTGTGTGTGTGTGTGTGTGTGTGTGTGTGTGTGTGTGTGTGTGTGTGTGTGTGTGTGTATCAACCTTCCTCAAGCTGCATGAGGAAACAAACAGAGTAAAATTCTGACGGAAGAAAACATTTACGCAAAAATTGTCACATCCACAGAAAAGATTCTGCACGACAGGCTGACATTCAAGAAAAAGCTCATTTTGTTTTTGGGGTGGAAAATGTGTGATGCACTTTGATTGAATTCTGGCCTTGGTTTTATCTTTACAAACTCTGTACAGTTTGAAATAATGCTCGACTGACCTGCTTCCATTTAGAAAGAAACTCAAACCAAACCCAAAACAGCTACTCTCAAAATGTATCACTTCTGCACATGGCTTAAAGAAAGTTTATACACCTTTATTTAAATTTTCTCTAGTGTCTTTTTAAGTTTTTACAATCAAGTTTGGTTTGGGAGAAGAGGAGGGGGACTGTGGAGGTGGGGACACAAGACACCACTTTTGGCTCTGTTCCTCAATAGAATCCATGATGAGCCAATAACCAAAGCCCATGATGTGATGCTTGGCTCTCATTGGCAGAACTAGTGATGCATCTAACCACTGATACAGGATCAGATATTTGTACACACCCCTTATGGTTCGAGTTAGGATTCGGGATGATAATCAATCCTAGATCTGTAGTTAGGTAAACTTTTGCTTCAAGTGTAAAGTTAAGGGGTGAATGGAAACCTACAGTATATGCTTGTGTTGGCAATAAATTGACAAAATATCGAAAAGCGATAATTAATTAAAAAACATATATTTTTTAAAAGAAGTGAAGTAAACTTCTGGGGTTAAAAACTTGAACACAGTTTAACTATGACCTCTCAGGTTCGTCAGTACTCAAGATAGAAGTTTCATCGGGCCGCTGCGTTTCCCACAGGCAGCTACAATTCTGATCTTTTGCCCAATTATTGGAAAAAGAAGCTGATCTGATTGGTCAAAAAGACTAATTAGTGGAAAAAGTTCTGAATTAAGCCGCTGTGTAAACGCAGCCTTTTAGACACAGATCTAGCATCAGATTACCTCCTAAATCCTAACCTTTACCATTAGAGGAAAACACAAGACTGATCATAGATCAGTGTCTAGAGACACAACTTACTCCACAAAATCGACACAGGCGGCATTTTGGCAGCGTAGAAAACCCACTGACCAAGAATTCAAAACCAAAGCAGTAACACTGTTGATATATAACCTTAGCTAGAGTGGGAGTGTATGTAGCCTAGGCTTTAGCTCAGTGGGCTAACACAGTCTTGTGGCATTGCAGATGATCCGGATTTAAACCCAGTGGGTACATATGCAGCATGTACCAACCTCTCTCAGTGTTTCAATTGCCATGTTCACGAAAACACAATGTCTCGTGGGAAACATTGACATTACCATTGACCCAAGGTTTCCAGGAAGGTCGCGATCACCATTGTGATATTTAGCAAGCCATTGGCAAGTCAGTCACTATATGGCTAACAAACACACCATGTATAGCCCACGGTGGTTTAGTGATGGGTAACCATGCCTGAGACATGAAGACTTGTATTAGCTTCCACAGATAATGGCTAGGCTTTACGGGTTAACACATCTTGCATCGAGCCAGGTTTTACCCCAGATTGGTCACCACATACACCCCCCACCTCACTCCTTACCCTCATGTACCTTCCATACCCCTCACTCCCACATCACCCAGACACATGCTATCAATCAATTGATTCATCAATCAACCAATCAATCAATTAATCAATAAATCATTGATTGACTAAAATACATGCTATACATCAGCCTATAACTTCATGTAGCAGACTGTGGATTCTATTAAGATAATTGTCCTAACCCCTTTTTGAAGTTAATCTGCCATCTCCAGTTGAGTGTCACTATCTCTGTGGGTGAGTCAGTAGCCAGTAGTGAGTTAGGGCTACATGTTAGTACAGGCCTCAGCACCACAGACCACCCAGGGCTACTGTCACTAATGTGGTAATGTGGTCTGCAAACACAAACACTGCCCCTAGCTGTGGCTATGGAGTATGGCGTTCATGGCTATTTTGTTCCTGTGTGTGTGTGTGTGTGTGTGTGTGTGTGTGTGTGTGTGTGTGTGTGTGTGTGTGTGTGTGTGTGTGTGTGTGTGTGTGTGTGTGTGTGTGTGTGGTGGTGTGTGTGTGTGTGGCAATGGGCTTGTTGGCTGTTGCTCGCCGGTGGGAGTGTGTGATGGGCAGAGGTGTATGTGTGTGTGTGTGTGTGTGTGTGTGTGTGTGTGTGTGTGTGTGTGTGTGTGTGTGTGTGTGTGTGTGTGTGTGTGTGTGTGTGTGTGTGTGTGTGTGTGATGGCAGGGCGAGTGTGCAGCTATAGGATGATGCAGTTTCTTGTCTTTGAAAGGGTTTTCTGACGTTGGGACACCAGCGAGGGTGGGTCGTTACGGGCGTGCTGCTCACAGTAACTCATCAGGTCTGCTGCTGCTTTAGACACCTGGAGAGAGAGACAGAGAGAGGGACAGGGAGAGGGAGGGGAGAGAGGAGGGGGGAGAGAGAGAGGGGGGGGATCAGGGTAGAGCGGGCGAGATAGGAGGGGTAGAGAGAGAAGGGGGGAGAGGGAGAGATAAGGGGAAGGGGATGAGAGGGAGAGAAGGAGGGGAGAGAGAGAGTAGAGAAAGATAGGAGGGAGAGAGAGAGAGAGGGGAGAGAAAGAAGATAGGGAGAGAGGATGATTGGGAGGCGAGAGGGAAGAGGAGCGAAAAAAAAGAGAGAGAGAGAGGGAAGGAGAGAGAGAGAGAGGAGAGATAAGGGAGAGAGGATGAGGGGGAGCAAGAGAAAGGAGCAGGGAGAGGGATATTGTGATGCTATGGTAACAGTGGATTGCTCCTTGCATGCGAATAACAACCTTAGCTTTGAACACAAGACATCACCTTGTGCGTTCGATCCCTGCCTCGATCCTCCGTTGTTCCACCAGTTTCCTGGCCTGGGCGATGTTGTTATTGGTTGACATCCTGATCCATTAATACACACACCCCCACTAGGTAGGGGGAGAGTGGGAGGGGAGGAGGAAGAGAGGGGGGATGGGGGGAGGGGGGAGGACGGGAGAGAGAAATATTTAAAAATAAGCTTTATACTGCCCTGTGGTTTTCTTCTACAGTCAACATGTTTTCCTCCAGGCTTTAGTGTGCATGCACTGTCCTCAATCACACACACACAAACACACACATATGACACATGGGCGTTGTACGCACGCACACACACAAACACACGCACACACATACTAGCGGATGGTGTGCAGATCGGAGTCTGCTCCAAGGGCCGGCCTGGACAGCTGTGTGTTGGGTTGGTAGACCGGTGTACCAGGTGGGCAGGTGTGTGTTGGGTTGGTAGACAGGTGTACCAGGTAGCTGGTGTGTGTTGGGTTGGTGGACAGGTGTACCAGGTAGGGCGAGGTGTGTGTTGGGTTGGTAGACAGGTGTACCAGGTAGGGCAGGTGTGTGTTGGGTTGGTAGAAAGGTGTACCAGGTAGGGCAGGTGTGTGTTGGGTTGGTAACAGGTGTACCAGGTAGGGCAGGTGTGTGTTGGGTTGGTAGACGGGTGTACCAGGTAGGGCAGTGTGTGTGTGCAGGGGCAGGGCTGACCAGGTGGGTTGGGTCACTCAGCTGGACAGGAGTGGTTGCGACCTCAGTCAGATGGTCAGCTGTAAACCTTCACCTCCTGCAGTAGAAGTTTCAAGTTTCAAGTTTTTAATGTCACATGCACAAGTACAGTGAAATGCCTTTCTTGCAGACTCAAAACCCAACAATCGATAATCAATAACAATGTAATACTGAAAAAAACACGAGAAATAAGAAGGTCAGTTCCAATACCATATTAACAATGTGCAGGAATACCGGAGTGATGGAGGTAGATATAACATTTTGTGACTATTTTATTTTACAGTCATATACACATTTCAACTCATAGTAATTATAGCTGCATCAAAGCGCTATAAAGTTACCATTATTTCAATACATTAGTAAATATCAAGTTGTCGCAGGGCTGTAAAACAAAGTGCTGTGCCAAACTATTCACCAGAAACTGGCCTCTCTCTCGCTCTCTTTCTCGCTCTCTCTCCCTCTCTCATCCTACTGTAATTCTCTACTATGGAGGACCTTTGAGATTAATGTCTCTAATTAGGGCTGTGTGTGTGTGTGTGTGTGTGTGTGTGTGTGTGTGTGTGTGTGCGTGTGTGTGTGTTGTGTGTTTGTGTGCATGTGTGTTTTGTGGGAGTATATTATGTATGAGCTACTAACTATATATAACGTTTTACAGTTTAAAGACAGTAAATGCACATGATAAAATATAAGGCATGCAAAGAAAGCGGTCATACATGCTGTCATATCCTTTCAAACTTTTCAGAAACTGTAGGCCTATCCATTGAGGCCACCTGTTACCACAGAGCTAATTTCATACGCCTGTTGATTTTCCAAATAGTTTCAAACTTTCCTAACGAGGTATATTCTCTCATTCCCCAGACAAAGGGTAAGTGACCTGAAGCATTGTTTGACAACCTATATAATTATTTTCGACCCTCAGAATTATATCTTGGCCTATAGGCCACCGGATTGCCGTTAGAAACAGTATCATGCCGTGTCTTGTGCAGTGTTCTAGTATAGACCAACACATTAGTAGCCTAACTTGATTAGGCAATGAAGTATTAATCAGGTCATGGTGATTCCCACTGGTAGACTAATGATATGGCTGAGCATCCAATATGGACCTATAGCTGACGCGACACGCGTAAATTCCCAACAATGGATACGTGGGTCTCTCTGTGTGTGTGTTGCCCCTGCATGCACAGTAGGCCTGTTCTGCCGGTTGAAAATAAAATGCGGGCATTTTGACGGATGGAACAGTGTCCTCTTCCTTACCACACACGCACCACACACACACACACACACACACACACACACACACACATTGGCCTTACAGCCTACTACAGTAATGGCCTGCATAGTCTCGTTGAATCTCAGCTGGGAGAATGGGCTGTTGACATGTCGTTAGAATGCGTATAAGCTATTCGCCTGTTGGAAATAATGCATGCCTTGCAAATAGCCTATTAAGCAAATTTGACACTTCCCTCAATAAAACATCCAGCTGTTTTAACATCGCTGCTTCCCTCTGATATCTATCAGCTACAGTGTGCGCTACCGACGTTTTTGATAACGTTTCTCGGTCAGACCCTGTCCCCCCAGTTCCTCTCCTCCCCACCCTCTCTCGGCCTGGCTCGGGAAACCCGAATTCGTGACCGGTGACTCTCTCTTTCCCGTAAGCGCTGCTATTCTCTGGCCAACATCAGGAAGGCAAGACCACATAACCGTCAAATAAGTACATGGTTATGTAAAGAGAGTGATATAAACATATAAAATACACTGATATTTCCCAAACTCACCTCCGAATGCGCTGTATTCCTGATTTAAAGGGGCAGCTTCGTTGGTTCCACAGTCTGTTCGTTCAATCTCGGTTTTGCCGAATCAAACGCCACCCCCTCTGTTGGCTAGCGGTGTCTGTCCACCCATTCCCCTCCCTCTCCCTCTCTCTCCCTTCCTCCGCCGCTTCTGACAGCCAGCTAGCGCTCTCACACACTACCCAGTTCCCCCCTTGAGAAAACCAGAAGGGTTGGTTCAGAGCGTAAAGGATGAAGTTGCTCCCACGTCGATCTAAGTTCGGTTTTGCGTTTTTCCCACCAATGGTTAAGGTTACGTTTGGGGCGGATGAGCAGATCCTAGATCAGTGGTTACGGGAGTTCAGTAAGGTGGCCCTTGTTCAAAATCGAATACCAATCGGTATTGTACAATTGCACAAACATTTAGGTTGTGGCGCTTTATGTAGGTCTATCGGACATCAGACATTCATTTAAGTATTTTCTCTTTGCGGTCGTGTGTGCCCGGAGTGTGAGCTGCTTTCAATGTATCCGCTAAACGCATCTGGACACAGAATTGATACAGGATCAAACAGCAGGGTGCAGTAACACATATTCACTCAGGGGGGCGCCCTTACTCAATGTTTACAAAGGAAAGGACTCTTCATTCCCACTGATATACAAGCTACATACTAGGCCTGGTCGGTAGACAGGAAATCGCTGCCGTATTTTCACCTATAGTCGATCACGCAAACACACACACACATTCCACAAACACACACGACCCACACACATACACACACGCAGCTCTGCAGGCCCAGGTTTCCCCTACAGTGGCAGTCTATAGTCATTCCCCACTCTAGTGGGCTTTTTATACCCACCAGAGAGCTAAAAATAGCAGGGAGAGGGGAGAGAGAAAGATAGAGAGAAAGGGAGGGAGAGAGCATTTACTGCATTGGCCTCATTTCTACTGAAGTGTGAAATTATGCTGATGGTACATTTAGCTTTCATTTCCTCTCCTTTGATGTCTCTCTCTCTCTCCTTTCTCTTTTTTCCCTCCATCTTTCTTCCATCTCTCTCGTTCCTCTCTTTCTCCCCTCCCTCTGTCTCTCTCTCTCCCTCCCTCTCGCTCACCCCTCTCCCCTCCCTCCCTCTCGCTCACCCCCTCTCCCCCCTCTCGCTCACCCCTCTCCCCTCCCTCTCTCTCCCTCTCTGATGTGAGCAGCATCAGCATCAGATGTAGCTGAAGCACAAACACAAACTACAGAACATTGCAGTATGCTAAGAATCTAGATCAGTCCTGAGTTGGAATTCTCCAGTACTATTTGGATTCTAGTTCAGTTTAGCAGTATTTGAGCATGTAACAGAGATAGTTTGGTGAACCAAGCTCCTGTGATGAGTAACCAAACCTGGGACATATAGATTCGTGTTAGCTCCAAACCTAGGCTTTAGCTCACCGGGTGAACACAGTCTTGTGGCGTGCAGATGACCGGGTTTAAACCCAGTTGTTCAAAGACTAAGGACTGTATTTCTGTTAAATTAGCTGGGTTTAAAATCCTCACCATCCCCTGAACTGTTACTAGTCAGTAGGCCCCCAGCAGGTGCTAAAATGGCTGCCACAGAATGATGTGATGTTATCTAAGAGCATTATCCTTGGTTGTGTGTTGAAACCACAATGGCCATAGTCTCTCTATACAATATATAACTCAGTGGTGACTGAAGGGAGCACTCTCTCGCTCTCTCCCTGTTCTTTCTTCCCACCTCTCTCTCTGACTCATAGACCCGCTGTGAGAAACTCCATTCTCTCCATGAGATGGCCGTTAACTTCATTAAACCCTGGGTTGGGTGTGTGCGTCTTGTTTGTGTTATAGCCTCTATGTTAAAACAGGGTGAACTGTGTTTTGTGTTTTTTGATGGTGTATTTTTAAAACAGTATTAGCGGTGTGTGTTGTATGTCAGCAGCATCTGTCAGTGATTTTTGAGGCTAATTACTTTTACACTTTAACAAGGATGGCATCAGAGTGTGTGTTGTGTAACCCGGAGGTACGTGAAGGGTGTGTGTGTGAGTGTGTGAGTGTGTTATCAGGGGTGTGTCACCCTCATTAAGATCCAAAGGGCTGCTAGCCTCAGATCTCTCACATTACATTACAGCCCAACATACACATACACACACACACACACACACACACACACACACACACACACACACACACACAAACACACACACTCTGCCTAGAAGATCTATAGCTGTCATAGCGCATCACCTGGGTCACACCACATTCTGGCCAGTGGCAACCGTCGCCGTCACTGAGTCGCCATAGCAACCTCACTGGGTGAAGAATCCTCAAACAGATAGAGAAAGAGAGAATGTGCTTTGCTTTGCAGGCATGCTGTCAGGGAGTGGAGAACAGTATGACACAGTATGAGGCTGCAAGCTGCTGAGAGAGCTGTTGTCACGGTGCGTTCAAGACAGCTGGGATCTCTGAAAAAAAACAAGCTCAGATTGGGAACAATCGTGACGTCAGTGATCTTCAGGTCTGGAAGTCGGGGCTCTAGGATGATGCCAGAGTTTCTGACTTGTAACTCCGAGTTGGATGACCTTTCCAAAATATTTTTTCCCATTCGGAGATCCTTAATATATAGATATTTTTTTAATGATATATTTTTTGTTGTTGTCTTGAGCGCTTTCAAAGTCGGAAGTCAGAGATTTACTAGTTCTAGTTGTCTTAAGCGCACAATCAGTCCACGTAGGCGACCTAGTATCTAACCCCGCCCCGGGTGACGTTTTGGTTTTTGCCCTAGCACTACACAACTGATTTAAATAACCAATTCATCCTCAAGCTTTGATTATTTGAATCCAGCTGTGTAGTGCTAAGCAAAACTAAACCTCTATGAAACCCAGGACCGAGTTTGGGAAACCCTGATCTATACAATGCAAGACCATGTTAGCCCACTAAGCAAAATCCTAGGTGTTCAATTTAGGAGCCAACAGGAGTCTTCGGGAGTCTTCAGGTCTCGACCTGGTTAGCTCCGTCATCTCTCACACACCGTGTGAGGAAATATCACACAAAAGGCAGATTCTTAATTGTTATGTTTATTAGGAAAATCATTTTGCAGATTCAATATGATAATTTCTTCATATACAGTACCAGTCAAAACTTTGGACACACCTACTCATTCAAGGGTTCTTTATCTTTACTATTTTTCTACATTGTAGATAATTGTGAAGACATCAAAACTATGAAATGTTAAACAAATCAAAATATATTTAGTAGCCACCCTTTGCCTTGATGACAGCTTTGCACACACTTGGCATTCTCTCAACCAGCTTCATGAGGTAGTCACCTGGAATGCATTTCAATTAACAGGTGTGCCTTGTTAAAAGTTAATTTGTTGAATTTCATTCCTTCTTAATGTGTTTGAGCCAATCAGTTTTGTTGCGACAAGGTATGGGTGGTATACAGAAGATAGCCCTATTTGGTAAAATAACAAGTCTATATTATGGCAAGAACAGCTTAAATAAGCAAAGAGAAAGCGACAGTCCATCATTACTTTAAGACATGAAGGTCAGTCAATCCGGAACATTTCAAAACTTTGATGTCTTCACTATTATTATACAATGTAGAAAATAGTAAAAATAAAGAAAAAACCCTTGAATGAGTAGGTGTGTCCAAACTTTTGACTGGTACTATATATGACATCTCATAGTTAGGATGCATTGCCACAGTACATTATAGTAGGAAGACTATTGCTAGAATAAATAGCTAGAATAATAATTATAATTAAAAAATAAAATAATGTCTATACATGATCATTATGTAAAAAAAAGGTTCAAACAAAAAAACATTTTTACAAAAACAATATGAGATTAAAGCAGTTACACTTTTCAAACCAAAGCCGTTTTAATGCAGAAGAATTATATAACAAAATACAAATATGGTAATTTCACAGTTTGTGTCCTTATTGGTTCTCATGCTGGCTGGGAGAAACACTTATTGGGGCCATGCAGGGAAGGAAGGGCAAAGATGGAGGTTAGCAGAACTACACTACCCAGAAGTCATTGCACCCCTCAGAGGTCCAGTCCAGAAACAACTTCGAGGCACTTCCACGTTTTGTGTTTGGCAGAGCAGACAAGTGTAAACAATATGGCGGAAGTTCCCCAAAGCCTAATATTTAACCCTGTCCCCTATCCAGTCCCTTCAGATATTTGAACTGCTAGGGGTTAGGAGTTGTTACTGGGCTAGGCTGATAGTATGATCTGGGGTGATGCAAAAATTCCAAACTGCATCCCTGGTAAGCTTGAGTTTATAGAACATGTTTCTGATTAACTACACTTAATGAACTACTCTACCCATAGTCCTTTGTGCCGCTTCTCTTCCACAACATGACCAGTACCCTGTTTCCAGCTACATGACTTTCTGATAACACACATCAGTGAAAGACTTTGGGGGCTTTTTCAGGTAGAAACTACGTAGAACAGACACCACTATCTGGCTTGTATAATCTATTCTATAATCATTTCAGCTCTGTTCTGTGTTTCAATCTTGGCCATACAGCAGCCTCTTTGTCCATTCCTTAGTCATTATAGGAATGCTCTCTGAACCCATTCCTAATTTGACATACAACAAAATCAGACTTTCACGTAAATCATGTTATTGATATATTTGTGAGAAAAGTCTAGATTTGTGACAGGATCCAGCCCTCTGTACTACACACCCCAAAAAGACACCCTCTCATTGGGTCATCTCTGGAGGACTCCACCCATTTGGGCTTTGGCCCAGTCCCCCAAGGTGTTCAACCAATGGCGAGAGAAGATCTTCCTCAGGGCCCATCCCTTCTCTGATTATAATAACGTTCTGTGGAATCACAGTTGGCAGCTCTACAAAATGGCCGCCTTTTCACTCCTAAGAAGACTACACTACCCACAATCCTTTGAAGAGGGCAAAGGCAGCCATGATGTCACAATTCCCCTAACGTTCCTAAATCATCTATAGACTCTATATCCACCTCCCAGCTATATAACTCTAATTGCTATTTACAGCTATCTACAGATGTGGAGTGAAGGGAGTGGTAAAACTAACAGGAACCGTACAACAACGGGTTACAGGGTGACACAGTAGTGCAGAAAAACAGACAATGTGGAAACCTCCACGACACCCTATTCCCTATGCATAGTGCACTGCTTTTGACCAGAACCACATCGGATCAGGGATAGGGTGCCGCATGAACGCATGAATAATGGGTTTCTGTGGCAGAGGACTGCTCTCTGTCTGCTTGGTATGCATGTGTATTCATGTGTCGGTGTGTACTGTGTACAGTACGTGTGTGTGTGTGTGTGTGTGTGTTTGTGTGTGCATGAGCCTGAGCAGTCTGACTCATGCAGAATGTGTGGGTCATCTCCACAGGGAACCTCTGACAGACACTTCATAAAACTGCATTAACACACACACACACACACACACACACACACACACACACACACACACACACAGTAGCAGCAACAACAGTGAATATTGGCCTTTGGCAGATACAATGAGACAGGTTGTGGGAGGATGGGGTAAAGGTGTCCGTGCTGATTCAAACTAACACTGCTGAGTGCACTGTACACACACACACACACATCTCAAAGCGGCACCCTATTTGGGCTCTGGTCAAAAAGTAGTGCACTATATAGGGAATAGGGTGCCATTTGGGAAGCAGACTAACCTTCTGTCTGTTTCATTACAATACCGTGCTATACAACCAACCCACAGCCTTATGATGCCTTTTATAGACATTTAAATACCGTACACTGTTTACATTACAAGTCACCTGGAATAAGAGCTACTGGATAGCTCCTCCCCCCTTCCCCAACCTCTGTTCTAAATATAGATAACGGAACACGGTAAAACAAAATCTTGATAAAATGATTGTGCTTTTAACTCTCCTGTAAAGTAAGAAGTTGGATGACTTTGTCCATAAATGCTGATCTAAGATCCGTTTTGCATTCACCCCCTAATGGTTAAAGTTATGATTTGGGGAGTAAGCTGATCCTAGGTCTGCGGTTAGGGGCAACTTCCACCTGGAGTCTATATTCTGTACTATGACAAACAACCTTATTGCTTTACATAAACCAATAGAGGTGTCTGCGAAAATAATATAAAACATTTACATAATAATATCGCTCCTTTTTTCATTTACATACTATGTAGGAATACACTTGGTGATTGACCACTGGTCTCCAAAAAAACGTGTGTGTGTTTGTGTGTGTGTGATATAAAGTGCAATGTGATGTTATTTGCATGGCGTTAAACTAATCAAGTGTCTTTCCACCGTTGAGTAGTCGTCACTCCATCCTCTCTGTGCTTCTCTGTGTATGAAGAGGATTCAGCTGTGGCATAGGAAACACAAGGCCAACAGAAAGGCTCCTCACATGAAACAAGGGCCAAACCAACCGGCGCCTAAACATTCCCAACGACATCATCCACAGTATTCCCAGTCCAATTACGATTTTCACAGCCAATCTCCCCAAATCCCACCTCGAACATATCTAATACCTCTTCACATGCACCAAGTCCACTCCAAATATTCCAGTCCATCATCCATCCAACCAAAGTCCAACTACCAAGTGTCCCAGGCAGACTTCTTAACATTTCAGTCCAACTACCAAGTGTCCCAGGCAGACTTCTTAACATTTCAGTCCAACTGCCGCGTCTTTCTTTCCCAGGATCCCTTTCCTCGGTTCCAGGTCAGGCGTGAACCACTGTCCTTCCCTTGTTTGACACGGAGCTAAAGTCTTAGAGGGATTGTTGATGTCAGACATTTCTCCAGTTCAAATAATGATTTAGAAGCCATTTTGAATCCATTTTGAATGATGCGTTAAGAGGATTCTCCATTTTGCATGATGACAGTTAGAGGCGGTTAGGGGGTATATTGTCTGTATCTTTCGAGGGGATCGGGAGGGAGGCCGTGTATACATAGGATATGTACATTATGTTGTAGTGTCCTAGTGTAACATCTAGTGACCTCGCCAAGAAGTTGGGACCTCACGGTGTAATGGCTGAGGTGTTGGACTGATGCTGACAGATGCAGGGTTGCGGGTTCGAGTCGTGTTCAGACAAGCCCCCAAATCTTTTTCCCTACAGTGGGACTGTTGGCGGGTTAGGACCCTGGTCAGGCAGACAGGGGAAGAGAGAGAGGATACTGAGGGAGAGGTATAGAACGCAACAGTGGTCCGGGTCTATTCACGCTCTTCTCTTTCCCTCTCTTCTCTCCCTCTCCCATTCCCTCTCTTCTGTGTGTCTTCTATCCTCACTTCTTCCTTGTGACCTCCTTCCTTCCTTACCTCCTCTCTCTTCCTCTACACTCCATCCCTCTCTCCCTCTCCTCCTCTCCTCCTCTCTACATGGCGCCTTCCATTTTCCCTTCAGTCTCTCGGCTCTGGACTGTTTTCCGGAGGCGTTTCCCGTCGATGTTGAGACTCATGTTTCTCTTCTTGTCCAGGTTGAGTAGCTCCTGGAACAACTCAGTCACGTTGTGGTTGGTCTTGGCTGGCGTCTCCATGAACGCACACTTCCACGTGGTCGCCTGGGAGACCACACAATAGGATTATTATTATTGTTATTAACAGGAGTTAGTAGAATGTCCTTATAAGAGGGAAGTAGCTTTGCGGCAATCGGCCCAACAATACCAGACCTGGGTAAAATATACATATCAAATACCTTGAGGTGAGCTTTAGTTAACTTGGTGTTTGCATTTTGACACTATTCCAAACTGAATCAATATTTTCAAGTATTTTTACATTATGTAGGCCTATTGAACCCAGGTCAGGAAAAATACAAAATTGTAACATTTCAGACCTGTGCTTCTCCATCTTTAGTCTCCACCTCTCTCTGGGTCTCATCACTCTTGTTGCCCACCGGCATGATGGGGATGGCCTCTATGTTCCCCTTTATGGCTATCCACCTGGACAACAGAAGAAGAGATTAGAACACACACACTCACACTCACTCACTCACTCACTCACACACTCACACACACCTACCTGTTGGTAGATAGGTTTGAGTTCCTCCAGTGACTGTTTGCTGGTTACAGAGTAGACCAGTATGAAGGCATGTCCTTTAATATGGACCAGCCTCTGCATGGCAGGGAACTGGTGACTGCCTGTTGTATCAGTTATCTGGGCGTACACACACTCTTATCACAGCTGATCACCTGTAGACACACACAAACATACACACATAACTAGTATGATTAGGATATTACATGGTCATTCATTGACAAACATTGCTTTTACTCAATGCTCTTTTGTCACTAAGTTGTATCATTTGACTTGGTGTATCAGATCATTGGACACACTATGTATGGTAAGTATGTCTATGCATCAGATAAAGCAGTTGGCCTACTGCCTATCCTGATCACCTGCCAATGAATCTTCTCTCTCCCTCCCGTTTCTCTACCTCTCCCCCTTCATCTCTCTACCTCTCCCCCTGTCATCTCTCTACCTCTCCCCGTCATCTCTCTACCTCTCCCCGTCATCTCTCTACCTCTCCCCGTCATCTCTCTACCTCTCCCCCATCATCTCTCTACCTCTCCTCCCTCATCTCTCTACCTCTCCCCCCTCATCTCTCTACCTCTCCCCCCTCATCTCTCTACCTCTCCCCACTCATCTCTCTACCTTCCCTCCTCATCTCTCTACCTTTCCCCCATCTCTCTACCTCTCCCCCATCATCTCTCTACCTCTCCCCCATCATCTCTACCTCCCCCCCTCATCTCTCTACCTCTCCCCCCTCATCTCTCTACCTTCCCCCCTCATCTCTCTACCTTCCCCCCTCATCTCTCTACCTCTCCCCCCACATCTCTCTCCCCCCTCATCTCTCTCCCCCCTCATCTCTCTACCTTCCCCCTCCATCTCTCTACATCTCCCCCTCATCTCTCTACCTCCCCCCATCTCTCTCCCTCCCCCCATCTCTCTACCTCTCCCCCCTCATCTCTCTCCCCCCTCATCTCTCTACCTCCCCCCCCATCTCTCTACCTCCCCCCCCTCATCTCTCTACCTCTCCCCCCTCACCTCTCTGGTTTTGTCTGAAATGGAACCCTATTCCCTAAAGTGCACTATGTTCAGGCCTTGGTCAAAGTAGTGCACTAAACAGAGATTGGGTGCCATTCAGACGCAGCCTCTGTCTTCCTTCCTCTCCTCTCCCACCCCAGCTCACCTGCCGATGGGTGTCCTCCACAGTGGGAATATGGGTGTCCCTGAAGGTGCCTTTAGCGAGCGTAGGACCAGGGAGCTCTTCCCCCCCTCCCCCCGCTCCAAACACCACCACCCTGTAGTCATTACTCTGCTCAGGCATGCTGCCCCCTACTGCCTGGACACTGTATTAAACCTAGAGAGAGAGCGAGAGAGAGAGAGCGTGAGAGAGAGATATTATTTTGTGGAGGTCTTAAAACATTACAGGTTAGAGGTAAAAGGTGAATAAAAGAGAAGAATAGGATCTAACACTGAGAATAGACAGTGATTCTGTGGACCCCAGGTAGAGACAGCCACATGTACTGACCCCAGGTAGAGACAGCCACATGTACTGACCCCAGGTAGACACAGCCACATGTACTGACCCCCAGGTAGAGACAGTCACATGTACTGACCCCAGGTAGAGACAGCCACATGTACTGACCCCAGGTAGGGACAGCCACATGTACTGACCCCAGGTAGAGACAGCCACATGTACTGACCCCAGGTAGGGACAGCCACATGTACTGACCCCAGGTGAGACAGTCACATGTACTGACCCAAGGTAGAGACAGTCACATGTACTGACCCCCAGGTAGAGACAGTCACATGTACTGACCCCAGGTAGAGACAGTCACATGTACTGACCCCAGGTAGACACAGCCACATGTACTGACCCCAGGTAGAGACAGTCACATGTACTGACCCCAGGTAGACACAGCCACATGTACTGACCCCAGGTAGAGACAGCCACATGTACTGACCCCCAGGTAGACACAGCCACATGTACTGACCCCAGGTAGGTTTATGCTGTGGTCGGGGAGAGGTTGTGTTTTCTCTAGCAGGAGGTAAGCTTGGTTTCTTATATGGTGTTGAGTAAAGCTTAAACCATGTATTTAGATCGTGGGTAGGTAGTTGTAGTTAGGTATTGTAGGTAGTTTATTTAGGTAGTTATTTAGGTAGTTATTGTGGGTTTCCGTGGGTAATTATTGTAGGAAGTTTGTTGGGAGCCCGTGGCGCGGTAGCTAGCTGGCGGGTAGCTACTGGTAGCGTTTAGCGCGGTGGAGAGTTGTTTCCAATGTTATTTCACGCTTAGTACCTGTAATTAAGCCAGCTAGCTACCGACCATTCAGCCGTTTTTCTAACCTCATTATCTGAGCCATCAGCGTTAGGTGGTTAGTAGCTACTGTGCTAATTACACCTACTGATTGCAGAAGACAAATGTTAGCTGGCGTCGGGTAAGTTTGGCTTTATACATACTTGTTTGTCGGTAAGGCTTAATTATGTATTTAGGTTGGAGTTAGGTATTGTAGATCGGCCCGCAGCGGAAGCTAGCTAGCTAGCCGTTTTTCAAACAAAGTCAACACAGTAGCCATTGCTAGCTAGCCACCCACGACCAGCTAACTGTACTGTCGTAGCTAAATACAATATACTTGTGCTAGTTAGCTAGCGTTTAATTTTTGCTGCGTTATGAAAGGAACTAACACGGACACGAATTATCTGTTTAGTGTGTTAACACACTATTGGTAGTTTGTTGTAACCAAGTATTGGTGCTAAACTGTGTTTTATTGGATGCTAGCATGCTAGTTAGCTATGGCGTCATAGTTGCATCGTGGGCTGTTGTGGGTAGTTATTGTAGGTTAGCACTGTTTTTCGGCAGTGCCGGGTGTAGCACGAGCTAGCTGGCTAGCCGTTTTTTCAAACAAAGTCAACACAGTAGCCATTGCTAGCTAGCCAACACGACCAGCTAACTGTACTGTAGTAGCTAAATACAATATACTTGTGCTAGTTAGCCAATGTTTAATTTTTGCTGCGTTATGAAAGGAACTAGACACGGACACGAATTATCTGTTTAGTGTGTTAACACACTATTGGTAGTTTGTTGTAACCAAGTATTGGTGCTAAACTGTGTGTTATTGGATGCTAGCATGCTAGTTAGCTATGGAGTCATAGTTAGGCATCGTGGGCTGCTGTGGGTAGTTATTGTAGGTTAGCATTGTTTTTGGCGGTGCCGGGTGTGGAAGCTAGCTAGGTAGCCGTTTTTTCGAACAGAGTCAACACAGTAGCCATTGTGTGCTGTACTGTGGCAGCTAAATACAATATATTTGTGCTAGCTAGCCAGCGTTTAATTATTGCTGCGTTATGAAAGGACTAGACACGGACACGAATTATCTGTTTAGTGTGTTAACACACTCTTGGTGGTTTGTTGTGACCAAGTGTTGGTGCTAAACTGTGTGTTATTGGATGCTAGCATGCTAGTTAGCTATGGTGTCATAGTTAGCTAGCTGAATAAAGTGGGTTGAGTCTATTCCTTGAAACATTGAACCGCTGTGGTTCACTGCAATTCTGATTTCTAAAGGTGGAAGTTGGGAGAGTTTTTTGTTCGGGTGGTTCAGTGAAACAATTATAGTTTCCGAGGTGGAAGTTTTTTGGTGAGGGAGGCCCTGCTCTCTCCTCTCCCAGATGTTTAGTTCATTTCATTCCGATCTCCTCTGCATATTGTAGCCATTTGCTACAGCCTGTCAACTATGCCTCTGCCTATCCCTGTTCTCTCCTCTCTGCACAGGCTACACAAGCGCCTCCCACACCGCGTGGCTGCTGCCTCTCTAGCCTGGTGGTCCCTGCACGCACCCCACACCTGGAGTTCAGGTCTCAGGCAGCCTCTGGAACTGCCGTTCTGCTGCCAACAAAGCTGACTTCATCCCAGCCTATGCTAACCTCCAGTCCCTCGACTTCCTGGCGCTGGCGGAAACATGGATTACCACTGAAAACACTGCTACTCCTACTGCTCTCTCCTCATCTGACCATGTGTTCTCGCATACCCGAGAGCATCTGGTCAGAGGGAGTGGTGGCACAGGAATCCTCATCTCTCCCAAGTGGACATTCTCAATTTTTCCCCTAACCCATCTGTCTATCTCCTCATTTGAATTCCATGCTGTCGCAGTCACTAGCCCATTTAAGCTTAATATCCTTGTCATCTATCGCCCTCCAGGTTCCCTTGGAGAGTTCATCAATGGGCTTGGGCCTTGATAAGTTCCTTTCCTGGGGATGGCTCACCCCTCACAGTTTTGGGATTTCAGCCTCCCTACGTCCACATTTGACTCATTTCTCTCTGCCTCCTTCTTTCCCTCCTCTCCTCTTTTGACTCACCCTCTCACCGTCCCCCCCCCCTACTCACAAGGCAGGCAATACGCTTGACCTCATCTTTGCTAGATGCTGCTCTTCTACTAATCTCACTGCAACTCCCCTCCATGTCTCCGACCACTGCTTTGTTTCCCTTTTCTCTCTCGCTCTCCTCCAACACTACTCACTCTGCCCCTACACAGATGTGTATGCGCCGCCGCAACCTTCGCTCTCTCTCTCCCCACTACTCTCTCCTCTTCCATCCTATCATCTCTTCCCTCTGCTCAATCCTTCTCCCTCCAATCTCTGATTCTGCCTCCCTCAACCCTCCTCTCCTCCCTTTCTGCATCCTTTGACTCTCCGTGTCCCCTATCCTCCCGGCGGCTCGGTCCTCCCCTCCAGCTCCGTGGCGTGACTCATTGCGAGCTCACAGAACAGAGCTCCGGGCCGGAGCGGAAATGGAAGAAAACTAAACTCCCTGCCGACCTGGCATCTTTTCCTCCCTCCTCTCTACATTTTCTTCATCTGTTTCTGCTGCTAAGACCACTTTCTACCACTCTAAATTCCAAGCATCTGCCTCTAACCCTAGGAAGCTCTTTGCCACTTTTTTCCTCCCTGCTGAATCCTCCCCCCTCTCTCTCTGTGGATGACTTTGTCAACCACTTTGAAAAAGAAGGTTGGCGACATCCGATCCTCGTTTGTTAAGTCTAAGACACTGCTGGTCCTACTCACACTGCCCTACCCTATGCTCTGACTTCTTTCTCCCCTCTCTCTCCAGATAAAATCCTGCGACTTGTGACTGCAGGCCGCCCAACAACCTGCCGCATGACCCCATCCCCTCCTCTCTTCTCCAGACCATCTCCGGTGACCTTCTCCCCCTACCTCACCTCGCTGATCAACTCATCCTTGACCGCTGGCCATGTCCCTTCCGTCTTCAAGAGAGCGAGAGTTGCACCCTTCTCAAAAAAACCAACACTCGATCCCACTGATGTCAACAACTACAGACCAGTATCCCTTCTTTCTTTTCTTTCCAAAACTATTGAGCGTGCCGTCTTTAGCCAACTCTCTTGCTATCTCTCTCAGAATGACCTTCTTGATCCAAACCAGTCAGGTTTCAGGACTGGTCATTCAACTGAGACTGCTCTTCTCTGTGTCACGGAGGCTCTCCGCACTGCTAAAGCTAACTCTCTCTCCTCTGCTCTTGTCCTTCTAGACCTGTCTGCTGCCTTTGATACTGTGAACCATCAGATCCTCCTCTCCACCCTCTCCGAGCTGGGCATCTCCGGCGCGGCTCACTCCTGGATTGCGTCCCTACCTGACCGGTCACTCCTACCAAGTGGCGTAGCGAAGCTGTCTCCGCACCACGTGCTCTCACCACTGGTGTCCCCCAGGGCTCAGTTCTAGGCCCTCTCCTATTCTCCCTATACACCAAGTCACTTGGCTCTGTCATATCCTCACATGGCCTCTCCTATCATTGCTACGCTGACGATACACAACTAATCTTCTCCTTTCCCCCTTCTGATAACCAGGTGGCGAATCGCATCTCTGCATGTCTGGCAGACATATCAGTATGGATGACGGATCACCACCTCAAGCTGAACCCTGGCAAGACGGAGCTGCTCTTCCTCCCGGGGAAGGACTGCCCGTTCCATGATCTCGCCATCACGGTTGACAACTCCGTTGTGTCCTCCTCCCAAGGCGAAGAGCCTTGGCGTGACCCTGGACAACACCCTGTCGTTCTCCGCTAACATCAAGGCGGTGACCCGATCCTGCAGGTTCATGCTCTACAACATTCGGAGTACGACCCTGCCTTACACAGGAAGCGGCACAGGTCCTAATCCAGGCACTTGTCATCTCCCGTCTGGACTACTGCAACTTCGCTGTTGGCTGGCCTCCCCTGCCTGTGCCATTAAACCCCTACAACTCATCCAGAATGCCGCAGCCCGTCTGGTGTTCAACCTTCCCAAGTTCTCTCACGTCACCCCCCTCCTCCGCACACTCCACTGGCTTCCAGTTGAAGCTCGCATCCGTTACAAGACCATGGTGCTTGCCTATGGAGCAGTGAGGGGAACGGCACCTCCGTACCTTCGGGCTCTGATCAGTCCCTACACCCAAAGCGAGGGGCATTGCGTTCATCCACCTCTGGCCTGCTGGCTCCCTTCCTCTGCGGAAGCATGGTTCCTGCTCAGCCCAGTCAAAACTGTTCGCTGCTCTGGCACCCCAATGGTGGAACAAGCTCCCTCACGACGCCAGGACAGCGGAGTCACTCACCACCTTCCGGAGACATTTGAAACCCCACCTCTTTAAAGAATACCTGGGATAGGATAAAGTAATCCCTTCCACCCCCAAAAAAAAAAAAAAAAAATTATTGTAAAGTGGTTATCCCACTGGCTATAGGAGTGAATGCACCAATTTGTAAGTCGCTCTGGATAAGAGCGTCTGCTAAATAACGTAAATGTGCCCTTGAGCAAGGCACTTAACCCTAATTGCTCCTGTAAGTCGCTCTGGATAAGAGCGTCTGCTAAATGACTAAAATGTAAATGTAAATGTAGAGACAGCCACATGTACTGACCACAGGTAGACACAGCCACATGTACTGACCCCAGGTAGAGACAGCCACATGTACTGACCCCAGGTAGACACAGCCACATGTACTGACCCCAGGTAGAGACAGCCACATGTACTGACCCCAGGTAGAGACAGCCACATGTACTGACCCCAGGTAGAGACAGCCACATGTACTGACCCCAGGTAGAGACAGCCACATGTACTGACCCCAGGTAGAGACAGTCACATGTACTGACCCCAGGTAGAGACAGCCACATGTACTGACCCCAGGTAGACACAGCCACATGTACTGACCCCAGGTAGACACAGCCACATGTACTGACCCCAGGTAGAGACAGCCACATGTACTGACCCCAGGTAGAGACAGCCACATGTACTGACCCCAGGTAGAGACAGTCACATGTACTGACCCCAGGTAGAGACAGCCACATGTACTGACCCCAGGTAGAGACAGCCACATGTACTGACCCCAGGTAGAGACAGCCACATGTACTGACCCCAGGTAGAGACAGCCACATGTACTGACTAAGAGGTTATCCCCTGATGAAACAAAAGCTTTGAACTACAGTTAACTTACCACAACTCATCTTTCTGTATCTGAATCTAGTCCTCAAATACGATTCTGCTTTCTCTGCAGCGTGTGTGTGTGTGTGTATTATTGAACAGCTCTGGGGCTAAACACTGGTTATAAGGACCTCTAACACCAAATGACAACACTCAAATTATAAACCCACTTCAAACTAGAACAGAAACACTAGATGCAGACATACTAATATTCATGGAACAATGTGGGAACTTCAGTCTAAAGATCCACACACACCCTCTTCCGTCCTTGACACTAGGGCACAGAGATTGATGACACTCCTCCCAAATGGGACTGTCTCACTCTGACCATCTTTCTTTCCTGCCCTTCTCTGATGAATAGAGATGGAAGGATAGAGTGCTTTAATGAGTTAATGGTATAAATCCATCTGGACCAGCCCAGCCAACTCTACATTAGGAGATCACTTTGGCACAGACCAAGACTCCTCTCCTCTGCTTTTGTCCTTCTCTCTCTCTCTCTCTCCCTTCCTCATCTCTCCTCTCCTCTCCTCTTCTCCTGTGTGTGTGTGTGTGTGTGTGTGTGTGTGTGTGTGTGTGTGTGTGTGGCTGTGTGTGTGTGTGTGTGTCTGTGTGTGTGTCAGTCTCACTGGTTAGCTGCCTGCCTGCCTGCCTGCCTGTCTGCCTGCCTGCCTGCCTGCCTGTCTGTCTGTCTGCCTGTCTGTCTGTCTGCTTGTCGCACGCACACACCTGTCAGCTTTTTTGTGTATGTGTTATTGTGTGCATGTGTTATTGTGTGTCGCCCTTATGAATGAATGCAGTTTCACACCCCCTTGGCTGACGTCTGCAGGCAGATCTTATCACAGCTAGAGGAGGTGTGTGTCTGCAACCAGGGAAATACATACTGATACTCTGTGTACACATGAGTTCAGGCATCTTCCATTCTCTCTCACTCACTCACTCACTCACTCACTCCACTCACTCACTCACTCACTCACTCACTCACTCAGATGTATAGATGTATAGAATGGAACCAAACTCTGACTGGGTTTCTCCTGTTCACCTCTCATCACACACTGCTTCAATGCTTCATCTGTTCTCTCTGTGGGTGTGCGAGCATGCATGCGTGTGTGCCTGTGCATGGGTGTGATGAGAGTGATGCAAACAGAGGAAATAAGCATTAAAATCTCAGTGTCCCACATGTATATTTCACATTAGAAAGCTTTGTTTGTAGAACATTAAAACCACCTCTTCATCCCAGTTCTAGACAACAATCCCTTCATTCCATCACTCCAACAGATTGCCCCGACATTAAGATGGGCTTTGTGTGAGTGTGTGCGCGTGCGTGCGTGTGTGAGGTGTGTGTGTGTGCGTGCGTGTGTTTGTATTTATTAAGTGTGTTTATGTGTGTGTGTGTTGATTGCACCACAGTCTGGCTTAGCAGCTAATCATTGAGCTTAACCTCTCTGTTCTTCTGGACTGTCTGCATTGACCCAATTCCCAGGTCTTAACTCAGTAGCACACCTCCTTCACACACACACACACAGTGGACATACAGACAGCAGGAGAGGAGAGGACAGACATACATACAGCAGGAGAGGATAGACAGACAGAAGGAGAGGAACAGACAGACAGCAGGAGAAGAACAGACAGACAAGAGGAGAGGAACAGACAGACAGACAGCAGGAGAGGAGCGGACAGACAGACAGCAGGAGAGGAGCGGACAGACAGAAGGAGAGGAACAGACAGACAGCAGGAGAGGGAGAGGACAGACAGACAGACAGCAGGAGAGGAGCGTGACAGACAGACAGACAGCAGGAGAGGAGCGTACAGACAGACAGCAGGAGAGGAGCGTACAGACAGACAGCAGGAGAGGAGCGTACAGACAGACAGACAGCAGGAGAGGGCGTACAGACAGACAGCAGGAGAGGAGCGGACAGACAGACAGACAGCAGGAGAGGGCGTACAGACAGACAGCAGGAGAGGAGCGGACAGACAGCACTTCAACCAGTGTGAGCCGAGGTGCAGCCAAAAATCAAATGAACATCAGAGGAAATAGGTGGCACTCATAAAAACGTGCTTATTATACTTTCAGGACACTCATGCGTCATTCTTAAAAGGAATCAGAAACTTGCTGGTCACCATATCACCATGCTAGAACAGACAGTATATGGGTTTGTAACTATCTGGCTATGCTAGAAAGGTCAATACGATGCTTCCTAACCACCAACACAACTATTAACCATTACTAATCCTAACTCTGATGTGTCCTCTGATGCAACCATAACGTGGGCATGGAAGATGACACACACACACATTTCCTCCAACACCCACCTACACACATGCAGCCATGGTCCAATCTCTCTTTACTACCCTCTGCTATACTACAAAGCTTAATCACTGGAATTACTGTCATCCCTCCCCCTCTCCACTCCCTCTTCCTCCTCTCCCTCCCCTCTCCTCTCCTCTCCTCCCACTCTCCTCTCCTCCGCCTCTCCTTCCCCTCTCCTCCTCTCCTCTCCTCCCCTCCCCTCTCCTCCTCTCCTCTCCTCTCCTCTCCTCTCCTCTCCCAATTCAATTTCAATTTAAGGGCTTTATTGGCATGGGAAACGTATGTTAACATTGCCAAAGCAAGTGAAGTAGATAGTAAACAAAAGTGAAATAAACAATAAATATTAAAACAGTAAATATTACACTCAGAAGTTCCAAAAGAATAAAGACATTTCCCCCTCCTCTCCTCTCCTATCCTCTCCTCCCCCTCCTCTCCCTCCTCCCCTCTTCTCCTCCCCTCCCCTCTCCTTCCCCTCTCCTCCTCCTCTCCCTCCCCTCCTCTCCTCCCCCTTTCCTTTCCTCCCCTCCCCTCCCCTCCTCTCCCCTCCCCTCCTCTCCTCTCCCTCCCTCCCTCCTACTATGAACCCACACAAACACAAGGATCGGGAACAAACACACACACCTACAGTTACAGGATAGTCATGGAAGAAAGCCTGCCATAAACAGCACATATAATGTTAATCAGGCATGCGTACAATGTCCAGATGGACCGCATGAAAATATGGAGGGATTAAAAATGGTTTAGCATAGGCCTACTGTTAGAGGCTATGCGTCACGTTGCCATCGTGTTGGTGGAATGTAGCCTAATGTGTGTGTGTGTGTGTGTATGTGTGTAATAATGCATGTCCATGGCGGGCTTGCAGCAGGGTATGCTATAGGCAAAGTAAGAGTTAAAAACGACCTCGTTTGTTGTCAGTGGGTCTAGAATACGACATCACAGGCTAGCCTACTCTGCCCCTTTCATTCATAAATACCACAGGAAGAAGGAACGCCATCTCGCTTTGGTGGCGGTGGCATCATTTCACAGGCGCATCACATCCTCCAAATCCTCCTTTCATCCTCAAAACGAGACATGTTAGATCCCTGCATAGAATATCATCCACTCTCCCATTCCTGGCGATAATTCACACGGTTTATGATGCATTAACAGCAACATACATGTCCAGATGAATTTTAACATATGGTAGAAATAACGGTTTGCAATCAAAAAACTCTTGCCCCATATTTACCATGGCAAGAATCGCGTGCGTAACCGTCTAAGTGAGGCAACGCCACACAATATCAACATTCTCTAACCGACATTGCCTAACGGATTTTTCTAAAGATGGATCTGGTTGTGGTTCCGTGTTACATACCTGAACTTGATGTGTAGTCCCGTTTTAGTGACTGTCTTCGGACAAGACGTGTGTAAGGCAAAACGCTGAGTCTTAAAACATTTTATACTATTTATGTAGAGATCTCATGTCGTCCGCGAATTCACAGCCCGTGCTCACACTCTCTCTCTCTCTAATTGTTGAAGCTATATTTATCTCTTTCTCTCTCTACTTGATATTCCCATACACTACAGGTCTAGTGCCACGACGTCTTCCTTCCCTCTATCAGTATGTCTCCATCTATACCAGTCTCCCTCGATCCCTCTATAGGCTTGCGGAGCACTCGCGTCATCACACAACACACATAGAAACGCACAGATAGGTGCCCCCCTGCGAATTCACAGCCCGTGCTCACACTCTCTCTCTCTCTAATTGTTGAAGCTATATTTATCTCTTTCTCTCTCTACTTGATATTCCCATACACTACAGGTCTAGTGCCACGACGTCTTCCTTCCCTCTATCAGTATGTCTCCATCTATACCAGTCTCCCTCGATCCCTCTATAGGCTTGCGGAGCATCGCGTCATCACACAACACACATAGAAACGCACAGATAGGTGCGCCCCCCTAACATTCTGCCTCTCTCACATCCCCCGCTTAGACGACCACCAGCCCACAAGCCTGTGAGCCCAACATCTACCTGGCCCAGGATCCAACCACCAGTCCACCCACTGACCCGCCCACCAGACCCCTCCAATCAAGCCACAATACTCCAGAATCCATCCATTCTCCTATCCTGCGATCACTCCACCATTCCTCCTGGCTGTCACTCCTGCCCTACTGGACTCCCTAATGTTTTACTGCTCTGTGTCTTAACCCCATGTATTTCCCCTGTAGCCTACTCGGTCTTGCCCCTTCATGTTGTGTCAATGTACACTCTGTATGTCTGCGGTTTCTCTATTTTTGATTTCTTTGCTGTTTGTTTTATTTTATATTATCATTTGTTTGTAAAGCGTATTAAGACATGTTTAAATGCACTTTAAATAAATGGTGATTTGATCTGTATCTCTCCAGGACCAGGGCTGGAACTAAAGCCTGTACTGCATGTAAAGAGTATTTGTCTCCCCTCTGTCAGTAGTTGAGAGTACTGCAATCCCTTCACACTGCAGTCCCGAAGGGAAACTGAAGACCACACACACATGTATGTATGCATGGACAGCAAAAGGCAGTCTCCAGAGTAAGGGAACAGCAGGGGAGAAAAGCCTCAGGAAGGTAGGAAGGGAGAGAGAGAGAGACAGTAGGGGACACGTTAGCAGAGCATTGCATGTCTATCTCCCCCACAGTCTGGCCACTATTCTTTGATCAAAGGGAGTGCATTTAGACTTTTGTCAGGTTCCCACATTACTAAGCACACAGCACACGCATACACACAGAAAACACACACACAGTCCCTGGGGCAATGTGTGGCCATTCTCCATCCGTCAGTTTAGTCAGACATTACACTCCCAGCATGGACACAAGAGGCTTCCCATTCAGACTCGTCTGAGCGTGAATGTTCACCAAAACACTCACTACATCCCGGATGATTACACTTCCTGTATACCTGTAAATGTACTGAGCACAGGTCAACAGGGCATAGCAACGTCTTAGTGCAGGGCTATTCCACTCCAGCCTTGATATATGCAGTACTGCTGGTTTTCCTTTCTCCGTGGTAGTTAAATTGATTGATAATTGAATTGCCAGATTCCTCTGACACAGGGGTATGCCATAAAGTAGGATCAATGAGTTAGCTAAATAGTTTGAAATAAATTCATATTTCAGAATTCCTAAAGAACTGAGAAAGGCATGGTGTAACAGACTCTAGTTGTGGAATAGTGTAAACAATGGAGTACAGACGGCACATTACTCAAGTTCCAGTTTGATTTATTCAAGATAAGATGAGAATAGAGAGACCATACTAAACAAAGACTTTCCAGTTCAGTTTACATACATAATCATTTTTTCAGGACAGGTGATGGAGTTAAAATCTTTGGCACAGATCTGCAGACATTATTGGGACATGCTACTGTATGCACTAAATACAAGAGACTGAAATAACAACATGGCTACCTTGTAGGAAATGATGACCTGGCTCAGAGATATGGCCCTATACCAAACATACCCCTAGCCTCTACTCCCTAGAAACTTCCATCAGCCCCTGGTACTGTGTTTCCCAATCCATTCATATGGGGAAATGTTTGCTCTAGCCCATCTCTAACCCACCTAAATCTTTGATTCATTGAATCTGGTGAATTAGTACAGAGGTAGGTCGAACAAGGAAGGGGCTAAGGGTGGATTTGTGATTGAGTAAGTCAACGTGTCTCAGTGGAGAGTCCGCTCATTTCAGAGCATATTTACATACCGTGAGCTCCAAATGTATTGGGACAGTGAAATTATAACTTATCACAAAGTCTGATTTATTGAATCTGGTGTGTTAGTGCTGGGGTAGTTCAAAGGGGAGTAGGCTAAGTGTGGATTTGTGAAGTCAACGTGGCTGATTCACAGACATGGATTTCCTGATAGTAGGCTACAGATAACATTGAGACATTCACATTGTTTAGAGGTCAGTTAGATTGTGTAGTGGCTACTCTAAGCTTCTGGTTGCATTCCAACCGGTCTTTAAAAACAGTCACGCTGCGCAGATTATCAGATGCTACAATGCCTGGATTATCGGAATTTTATCATATAACATTGACACATGCGACTGTTAAAAGACAGACTAGAAAGCAGAAAATGCCTTAGAGTGACAAAATAAACAAGTGCTTATTCTGTGTGCAGCAGGGTGGTCACCAGCCACTGATCACATGACAGGGTCCATTACCCTTCATCACGGGACATCACACACTGTTTTGTTCTGTGTGTTTATCGGAGTCGAGACGTCTTTGAGGCTTGTGGTCATACATCGGTCAGTCACTGGTTCTTGTCATGGTTGAGAGCCAGGTTGACAGCTTTAGAGAAAAACATGAGTTAGTTTGACTGACACAGATCTGGTGACCATGTGTGTATAGCTAGATTTACATTGCGGAGATGCGGGATAACTAGGTATCATACCTTACATGTGAATTAGAGTTCGGAGCAGTCAGACTGCTTCAGATGCCTTTTCTGAAGCAGTCAGATTCTCCCAGAGAATATTGTTGCCTGATGTGCTATCACTTTACGTTTGCGTGCGCCATTGGGTGACCATTACTCGCACCAGTATTAATTTTACGTTGGCCGTGTTGGGGAAAAACCGAGGTGTCTGGGAGCTGGGACTGTTGTTTCCGCATCTCCACAATATAAATCTAGTTTATGGGTCTGTGTCTCACCTTCTTTAGTGACAGTATCAGCCATGTTCTTGGCCTTATCACTCAGGTTGTTGACGACACTGTCCAGGGTGGCCTGGTGTCTGAGGAACACGGGACGGACCACACGGGAGTAGAGAATAGCAGAACCGTTCCACGTCACCGGAGCCATACACCACAGCAGGAACAAACACTGAGGCAGAGGGGGATTGAGAGAGAGGGAGAGAGTGATTCTATTATGTTTTGGCCTCCTGTATATTGAATGTTACACACACACACACACACACACGTACCTTGCCAGCGTAGTAGAAGGGGAACCAGGAGAGGAAGATGTCAGAGAAAGCCTCGGTGACACTGAAGAATCCGTAGACCACCCAGTAGGTCAACCACTGAGTATCATCATCTTTCTTCTTACTCTCTATGGCCTTGATTCTGATTGGATGACAGGACAGGTGATGAATCAGGTTTAATCCTTCACCTGGAAGCATATGATGTGAGCATGACAACACCACTTTTTAGATTTGTTTTGAGGTGCTACTTACGAGAGGTACGCCGGGTAGACAAAACCAATCAGGTTACAGAGGAGAGAGGCTCCATAGCCAAACAACAGATACAGACTGATCAGAGAGACCACACCTGGAGACAGAGAGATTCTTACCAGATATCTGCAGACAGGTCAAACCATCATGATACATCTTGTGTGTGTGTGTGTGTGTGTGTGTGTGTGTGTGTGTGTGTGTGTGTGTGTGTGTGTGTGTGTGTTAGAGCAGGATGTTGGATGAATAAACAGGACAGGGCGTCGCGTGAAACTCAATTCAAACGCTGACATTCACAAATTCAAAGTTGATGTACATAAGACATCTAGTGTAACCATGTGGAATATGAACCATGGAACAGGAGTGGGAGAGATTCCACATAGATACTGGTCCGCTCTAACCTAAACCAACAAACTAGCAACTACATTTCCTCTGCAGCGCAAACCAGGTCCAGGGAGTTCAACCTACAGCCGTGAAAGTCCCTGTCTGTCAATTAACTCTTCACACACTTTAGTCAACACATGTACAATGGATTCCCATGGGAGAAAAAAAATTGGCTCAATCTGTGAGTTTTCGAGCTGGACAGAGAGAAGCAGCTGCTGCCTGCTACTGTAACCCTAGCTAGCAGGTAAACGGCTTCTGTTTGGTTTAGCTCCTGTTTGCATAGGGAAATCATTTACACCTATGGCACCAGGCTTTTCCTCTGCAGGTTGTCTCATCAGTGTCGGTTATAGTCCAATACATAATATGCCATTTAGCAGACACTTTTATCCAAAGCGACTTACAGTCATGTGTGCATACATTTTTACGTATGGGTGGTCCCGGGGATCGAACCCACTACCCTGGTGTTACAAGCACCATGCTCTACCAATTGAGCTACAGAGGACCACATCAATCAATCTAACCAAAAATCAATACACTGCATGATCTTCAAGACTGATGACTAGTTTCAGTTATGGGCAGAAGGCTATATATGGTCACAAAACTATGATTTGGTAAAGCAACACTGAGCAAATCTAAAGTATTCTCAAATGTGTCAATGGTGTTTTGTTAAATTCCTGATTTGGAGTGCATCCAGTGTTGGCACTCTCCCCACATACAGACCGGGACGCTACAGACTTAATCAAAAATCCATTCCCCCATAACAGGCAAAACAGAACAGAGACTGTTTAAATACTTCACTATAAGTGTCCTTCATTCCCCCTGCTGCTTGTAGCCAAGTCGCAGAGTAAAGCCAAGTCGCAGAGTATAGCCAAGTCGGAGTATAGCCAAGTCGCAGAGTATAGCCAAGTCGCAGAGTATAGCCAAGTCGCGAGTATAGCCAAGTCGCAGAGTATAGCCAAGTCGCAGAGTAAAGCCAAGTCACAGACCTGTCAACCTTGGGAATTTCCCTGAGCCCTAGTTTGGACATGACAATAGTCCTAGGCAGCATTAATGTGGTGACTACCCAACGCCTTCCCCCTCCTCCACCCAACAGTTTACACTGCCCAGTGGACAACATGTCTGAATGCTTGGTGATGTGATCAGAGTCCCTCCACAGGCAGCGTAGCGCAGACAGAGTCACTCTCTGACATTGATGGAAGACTAAACGGGCTGGCGTTCCTTCTCCAGAAGAAGAGCTAAACTACACAGTATAGCCTACAGGCTCCTCTGAACACACATTGGCCGTAGAGAATTTCACACCAGACGTTCAATTACTTCACTTCATACTTGACCAGACCAAGGCGCACACACACCCCTAGGGTATAGACTTATCTTTACTGCATATTAGGTCCAGTTAATCCAGTAGTAAACAGAAAGTCCATCTCAGACCAACGTAACATTCGGTTTTTGCTCTCAGGTAATTTCCATAAACATCAGTACTGGCAGACTGTGTACGTGTGTCAATAGCACCTCAAAAAGGCCAACATTACAACAGCAACAGAACTAGACTGGTCCCAGATCTGTTTGTGCTCGTCAACTCCATTGTTGTCAATGTCAACAATGAGTGAATGAGTAGGCATGATGGCACAAACAGACCGGCACAACAGCAGAACTTCAGAAGGAGCACAACTCAACTATAGACAGCAGGTCACCCTAGAATCTGCCATCTCAGCATAGCAGTTCGTATTTCTGTAGGAGATATAAATACACCCCTTGGCTAGGGACCAGCTGCTAGCTAGACATTAGAAGCAGCTAAATCGAAATCTAATAGTGGCTTAACTGAAATATTTTGGGCCTATCCGACCTTTGCTATTTCAAATGAGTGTCGTAAAATCATCTTGTAAGCAGCCTAGGCCTATATGGTCATTAACAGTCACGTTACAACAATAACATTTGGTCTGGTGACACCGTTTGTTTTCTGTGGTTTGTTTGTGTTAGGCCTAACTGGGCTAGTCTGCGTTACAGTTTATCAGTTACAACTGTTGCTGGTAGGCTAGTTAGGTAATGTGACATGTCAGCCAAAGAACTGTCATATGTGCTGACCTCGTCAAACTAGCCAACGTTGTATAACGAGAAAGTATCCACTAGCGGGTAAAGTTACAATGTTTCAACATTGACAGAGTGCAACATTATAACCAAGCAAATGGCAAAGTTCTACAGTGCAAATGGATTTATTATTAATTATTACCTGAAGCGATATATTTTCTCTGTACCCCAGTTTTCTCCTCCATCGTAGCTAGGAGATCTGTCACAAAGTTATTTTCATTCAAAAAAGCCTCATAGCGGTTATGAAGTTGGGCAAACATTGTTGTAGTGGCGCGGTGTTGAACTTGTTGATTTTCGAATGCTTAGCCTACACAAACACAAATCAAACCAAAATGTTACGGTCAATTAACAAGCGAAAAACTTTATAATATTTCATATGGTTAAAGGTTTACACCAAAATATTCGTGCGTACAAGCTGTCGGGCATATGGTTCCATGCGAAGCGAGAGGGAGGAGTTTAATTAAGGTACAACCAATCAGAAATCTATTTTGTTGCCACCTAGTTGAAGCAACAGGTGATGAAGTTCAATGTTTATTGCCGGCAGTAAAGTTCAGTTAACCATTATGCTACTAATATCTGGGGAGTGGTGACGTTTATACTTTTCTGTCAGGGCCATGTGTTTTGGACTATCATGTCACATGACCTAGATTTTAACCTTAATTTTAAGCCTTTTCTAGAAATGACAATTAGACCAAAAATGAAAGCAATTGTCTGTGGATGGTGCCAGACCATCTGGCATTAAAACAGAAGGGGACAGTTTGATGAAAAAGCTTTAAACACAGGTTAAAATCCAGGTCATGTGACATGATTGTCCATTACACAGGGCCCTAGTCCTTGCACATCTATCTAGTTATTTACGTCAAAAAGCAATACAAGAGCTTGCAGGCCCAGTCTGTGGAGGCTGCTGAGGGGAGGACGGCTCATAGTAAGGGCTGGAATGGCATCATAGTAAGGGCTGGAATGGCATAAATGGAATGGCATCAAACACATCAAATGTGGTTTCTATGTGTTTGTTACCATTCCATTGACTCCATTCCAGCCATTATTATGAGCTGTTATCCCCTCAGCAGCCTCCACTGTCTGTAATTCTACCAACAGTTGACGCTGAGCCTGCCACTGTTTGACAAATAACTTTATTCTCTGTCTGAATTGAACTTCAGCGTGACGCCATTTTAGCACAAGAGGGCGCCATCAACCTGTAAATATCAGCGTCATCCCTATACACTGTATAGTATACAGTAATGAGTAAGGCTCCAGTTAGGCTAGGCATCACCTTTAGGCCTATCCATTTGTGCAGTCTTTTGGATCCTGGCTATTAACATTTGACGAATGGTATACCAGCGGGAGGTTCATCCTGAAAACAGATACAATTTGGGCTCAGCTTGACATAACACCCTTTGTATGTAATAGAATGTCTGACACATTTTTTTTTATTTGGTGGTGAAACCTACCCTTTAATACATTATTTAGTTATCATCCTATAGTTGACCCCTAGAATGGAATAACTCATAGCTAACAGCAAAATAACAGATATAAAAGTTATAAGTATCTCTCTCTTTCTCGATCTGTCTCGCTGTTTCTCTGTCACCTCTCTCTCTCTCTTTCACACCCAGCAGGTGTGTGTTTGCCTATAGAGTGGTGTTTTGCATAGCTGTTGAACCTCACTGCTTCTGACACTAAGACTGCAGCGTTATCATCGTTGGGTTCAGTCTGTTCAATCTTCTTAGAGCCACAGATGATGCTGATGCAGATTACGAAGATAATATCACTGATTCCACTGCTGATTATGCTGGGGTTCCTCCAGACTCAGGGTGAGAAACTCTCAGCATCTCTCATTGTGGTCTACTGGTTTTAAAAGGTTTTAATGGGCTTCTACATGTTTGCACATGGAACACGATTCCAATGCCTTTATTTAGATTATTGTGTCTAATCAAAGATAATTATCCTCCATTTCAGAGTCATCTGCACAACGTGTCCTGAATGAAGATAATTAATCAACGTCTGTTCGTCTGGGAGAGAGTGTGTCTATCAGTGCTGTTGCAAGTTCAACTGGTGTTGATGATGACATGAACTGGTACCTGCTGAAACCTGGACAGGCTCCTAAACTCCTCATCTATAAAGTAAAAACCCTTCAGTCTGGAACACCATCTAGATTCAGTGGCAGTAGATCAGGTACTGAGTACACTCTTACCATCACTGGTGTCCAAGCTGAAGATGCAGGAGATTACTATGGTATGGGTGATTATGGAGGCACAGAGCTCTTCACACAGTGATTTAGAGTCATACAAAAACCTCCCTCAGTCAGACTGCACAGTGACTTTCCTGCTGCAGCTAGCACTTACTGCAGGTGCTGAGGGGCAACAGTCTATGACATGGAAAGCTGGTCCACTGAACACAGAATTAAGATCCTCACACAGCGTTAGACAGTCCCACACCAGGACAACATTACTCTGGTTACTCATGACAGGAGCATAGTTCACCCAACCACCTCCTCTACACAACCATAACCATTACTTCACCTCCATATAGAAACCACCACTTTACTACCACACCATTGACCTTCCCCTCTGTCTGCTGTTTCTCTGTTTTTGATGTGATTTGATCTGTAGCTAGCTCTGCAGGACCAGGGCTGGAACTAAAGCCTGTACTGCCTGTAAAGAGTATTGAACTCCCTGTCAGTAGGTTAGAGTACTGCAATGCCTACACACTGCAGGCCCTCAAGGAAACTCAAGACCACACACACACACACACACACGTGTATAATGGCTGGGGACAGTAAGGGAACAGCTGGGGAGAAAAGCCCCAGGGAGGGAGGGAGAAACAGGGATAAGCTAGACATGCAAGGCTCTGCTATCCACCCCATACCCACACAGTCTGGCCTCTGGTTTGAGCAAAGGGAGTGCATTTATAGACTTTTGTCAGGTTCCCACATTACTACACAAAACACACACACACACACACACCACACACAGTCCCTGTGGCAGTGAGTATGTGTGGCCATTCTCAATCTCTGTCCGTCAGTTTTTCCAGACATTACACTCCCAGCATGGACACAAGGGCCTTCCCATTCAGACTCGCCTGAGCGTGAACGTTCACCAAAACACTCACTACATCCCGGATGATTACACTTCCTGTATACCTGTAAATGTACTGAGCACAGGTCAACAGGGCATAGCAACGTCTTAGTGCAGGGCTATTCCACTCCAGCCTTGATATATGCAGTACTGCTGCTTTTCCTTTCTCCCTGGTAGTTAAATTGATTGATAATTGAATTGCCAGATTCCTCTGAAAGGGGGTATTCCATAAAGTAGGATCAATGAGTTAGTTACCTTTCCTAAATAGTCTGAAATAAATAAATTTCTTAAAGAACTGAAAAGGGCATGGTATAACTGACTCCAGTTGTGGAAAAGTGTAAACAATTGAGTACAGACTGCACATTACCTCTTCTATTTACCCAAGTTCCAGTTTGATTTGTTAAAGATAATAAGATGAGAATAGAGAGACCGTACTAAACAAACAAATAAACAAACAAAGACTTTCCAGTTCAGTTTACATACACAAATAATAATTTTTTCAGGATGGGTGATCAAGTTCAATTTTTTGGCACAGATCTGCAGACATTATGGGGACATGATACTGTATGCACTAATTACAAAAAACTAAAAAAAAAACATGGCTACCTTGTAAGAAATGATGACCTGGCTCAGAGATATGGCTCCAAACCAAACATACCCCTAGCCTCTACTCCCTAGACACTTCCATTAGCCCCTGGTACATTTTACATTTACATTTTAGTCATTTAGCAGACGCTCTTATCCAGAGCGACTTACAGTTAGTGAATACATATTTTTTTTTATACTGGCCCCCCGTGGGAATCGAACCCACAACCCTGGCGTTGCAAACGCCATGTTCTATCAACTGAGCTACATCCCTGCCAGCCATTCCCTCCCCTACCCTGGACGACGCTGGGCCAATTGCGCGCCGCCCATTAGTCTCCCGGTCGCGGCCGGCTGCGACAGAGCCTGGATTCGAACCAGGATCTCTAGTGGCACAGTTAGCACTGCGATACAGTGCCTTAGACCACTGTGCCACTCAGGAGTAGGCACAGTAGTACCTTGTTTCCCAATCCATTCATATGGGGAAATGTTTGCTCTAGCCCATCTCTAACCCACCTAAATCTTTGATTAGTTGAATCTGGTGAATTAGTACAAAGGTAGGTCGAACAAGGAAGGGGCTAAGGGTGGATTTGTGATTGAGTAAGTCTCAGTGGAGAGTCCGCTCATTTCAGAGCATGTTTACATACCTTGAGCTCCAAATGTATTGGGACAGTGAAATTATACAATGACTATGAGGTTAAAGTGCAGACATTCAGCTTTAATTTGAGGCTATTCTCATCCATATCGGGTGAACTGTTTAGAAATTACAGCACTTTTTGTAGATATATTATTTTGTGCCAAATAGAAATGAATGGTAAATAATGTCATTTGTGCAGATCTAGCTCTGACTTTGCTGATAGCTACTTTATTGAGGAAATGTGTACTTACTACTCCTGTCCCACCTAGCTATCTTAAGATGAATGCAATAACTAAGTCGTTCTGGATAAGAGTGTCTGCTAAATGTAAAAATGTAAATGTACAATAAAAAAGTGACTCCAAAATGACACAATACATTATTTAACATTCATTTCTATTATAATGAGAAACACAACCTAAACAAAAAGTGTAATTCCATTAATGTTACCATGGAAATGCCCAACTACAATCAACCTCACTCACATGATGACAAAACCATGCCAAGTAGCTTGCTAGCTAACTTCCACTACTAGTTCTTATCATTACATGGTCGTATCATTCACTGGCTCGCTAAGCTAGCTACAAACTTTGGCATTTGTTTACAGCCTTTAGCTAACGTTAGCTAGCTGGTGATCATTGTTCTTCCCGGGGAAAAGTGCCATCCAACTTAGTTTGGCCAACGCTTGATGCAATCATTACGTGCTAGGGATATTGGACCAAATACTACACATAAGTGAATTTGTCCCAATACTTTTGGTCCCCTAAAATGGGGGGACTATGTACAACAAGTGCTGTAATTTGTAAACGGTTCACCCGATTTGGATGAAAATACCATCACATTAAAGCTGACAGTCTGCACTTCATAATTGTATAATTTAAAATCCAAAGTGCTGGAGTACAGAGCCAAAACAGAATACTTTTGGAGCTCACTGTATATCTACAGACATGTATTTCCTGACAGTAGGCTTCAGATTACATTGGCACATTCATATTGTTTAGAGGTCAGTTAGATTGTGCAGTGGCTGCTCTTAGCTTCTGGTTGCATTGCAACCCGTCTTTAAAACAGTCACACTGCGCAGATTATCAGATGTTACAATGCCTGGATGAGTGTTTAACATCTAAGGAACCACATTAATAGGATATCGGAATCTTAACATATAAGATTGATACATGCGACTGTTAAAAATACAGACTATAAAGCAGAAAATGCCTTAGAGTGACAAAATAAACAAGTGCTTATTCTGTGTGCTGCAGGGTGGTCAACAGCCACTGATCACGTGACAGGGTCCATTATCATCCTTCATCACGGGACATCACACACTCTGTTGTGTTGTTCTGTGTGTTTATTGGATTTGAGGAGTCTTTGAGGCTTGTGGTCATACATCGGTCAGTCACTGGTTCTTGTCATGGTTGAGGGCCTGGTTTTTGTCATTGTTGAGGGCCTGGTTCTTGTCTTTCTTGAGGGCCTGGTTCTTGTCTTTCTTGAGGGAAAAACATGACAAGAAAAACATAAGTTATTAGTTTGACTGACACAGATCTGGTGACCATGTGTGTATAGCTAGATTTACATTGTGAAGATGCGGGATAACTAAGTATCGTACCGTACATGTGAATTAGAGTTTGCAGCAGTCAGACTGCTTCAGATGCCTTTTCTGAAGCAGTCAGATTCTCCCAGAGAATCTTGTTGCCTAATGTGCTATCACTTTACGTTTGCGTGCGCCATGGGTGACCATTTCTCGCACCAGTATTCATTTTGCGTTGGCCGTGTTGGGGAAAAACTGAGGTGTCGGGAGCTGGGACTGTCGTTTCCGCATCTCCACAATATAAATCTAGTTTATGGGTCTGTGTCTCACCTTCTTTAGTGACAGTGTCAGCCATGTTCTTGGCCTTATCACTCAGGTTGTTGACGACACTGTCCAGGGTGGCCTGGTGTCTGAGGAACACGGGAAGGATAACACCTGGTTTCCAGGTGTTTGATGCCATTCCAATTGCTCCGTTCCGGCCATTATTATGAGCCGTCCTCCCATCAGCTGCCTCCTGTGACTCACACACACAGTTCCATACCTTGACAGCGTAGTAGAAGGGGAACCAGGAGAGGAAGATGTCAGAGGTGACAATGAAGAATCCATGTCCATCCAGTAGGTCAACCAATGAGTGTAATCATCTTTCTCCTTACTCTCTATGGCCTTGATTCTGATTGGATGACAGGACAAGTGATAAATTATTTTTAACCCTTCACCTGGAGCATATGATCTGAGCATGACAACACCACTTTTTAGATATGTTTTGAGGTGCTATTTACGAGAGGTACGCTGGGTAGACAAAACCAATCAGGTTAGGGATGAGAGGAACTCCATAGCCAAACAGATACAGACTGATCAGAGCATCTAGAGACAGAGAGCGAGAGAGACAGTGAGTGAGTGTGTGAAAGAGATTACTTTTACCAGCAATCTGTCAAGCTGCATAAATGTCAAATCATCTTCATATAATGATTCATCTTCTCTGTGTGTGTGTGTGTGTGTGTTAGAGCAGGATGCTGGATGAATAAACATGACAAGGCGTCGCGTGAAACTCAATTCAAATGCTGACATTCAAATTAGACACAGAAATATCTAGTGTAACCATGAAAAATATGAACCATGGAACAGGAGTGGGAGAGATTCCACAGATACTGGTCTGCTCTAACCTCTAAAACCAACAGACTAGAAACTACATTTACTCTGCAAACCAGGTCCAGGGAGTGTAGCCTACAGCTGTGAACGTTTGTCTGTCCGTCAAATCAATTATTCACACGTTTCAGTCAATGTAGCCTATGTACAATGGATTTCCCAAAAAAACCTGTCTTAATCCGTTTTTGACTGTCCAAGATGGACAGAGACACAGACAGACAGACAGATAGGAGAGAGGCAGCTGCTGCCTGATATTGTACACCTAGATAGCAGGTTAATCATACATTCAGTGGCCAGTTTATTAGGTATTTCACCTCCAGAACAGCCTGAATTCTTTGGGGCATGGAAACATTGGTCAATTAGTATCAAGGAAACTAACGTGTGCCAGGAAAATATTACACCTCTGCCACCAGCCTGTACCTTCGACACCAGGCAGGATGGGGCCATGGACTCATTCTGCTTACTCCAAATCTTGACTCTGCCATCAGCATGACGCAACAGGAACCGGGATTCGTCAGACCAGGCAATATTTTTCCACTCCTCAATTGTCCAGTGTTGGTGATCGCATAACCACTGGAGCCACTTCTTGTTTTTAGCTGATAGGAGTGACACCGGCGATAATACCACGCTCAGTCACATAGGTCACTTGTTTTGCCCATTCTAACGTTCAATCTAACAGTAGCTGAATGCCTCAATGCCTGTCTGCCTGCTTTATATAGCAAGCCACAGCCATTTGACTCACTGTCTGTAGGAGCGAATCATTTGTGAATGGGGTGGTGTACCTAATAAACTGTGTACTTTACATTTCTGATTTGAAGTGCAGTGTTGGCAATCCACAAACATGCTGGCATTCTCCCTACGTACGGACCAGGACGCAGTGACGTTACACACTTAATCAAAAACCCATTCCCTCATAACAGGCAAAACATAACAGAGACTGTTTAAATACTTGCCTATAAGCGTCCTTTATTCCCCTGCTGCTTGTAGCCAAGTCGCAGAGTAAAGCCAAGTCGCAGAGTAAAGCCAAGTCACAGAGTAAAGCCAAGTTGCAGAGTAAAGCCAAGTCGCAGAGTAAAGCCAAGTCACAGAGTAAAGCCAAGTCGCAGAGTAAAGCCAAGTCACAGATTAAAGAGGGTTGCGTTGGCAGACCTGTCAACTTTGGGAATTTTCCTGACATTAACAATAGGCCTAACTGATAAGTCTACATCAATCTAGTGAGGACCCACTACCCAGAGCCTTTCCATCCCTCCATCCAACAGCTTACATTGCCCAGTGGACGAAATGGCTGGTCCAAGACCCTCCACAGTCAGTGGTAGTGCAGACAGAGTCACTCTCAGACATTGATGTAAGACTATGGACTTCTCTCTCCAGAAGAAGAGCTAGGCTATACAGTATAACCTAAGGCAACCCCTCCTCCTCTATGCTCCCAGTAATGAACACACATGGGCCGTAGAGAATTCCACACCAGTATTTCCCTTCGTACTTGACCACACCTAGGATTAAGCATCCTACTGTGTGTGTGTTCTTGTTTTGTTGACCTTCTGGGGACATTGTCCCGTTTGCACACCTTCCGTCTGGGGACGTCTTGACAAACTAGGGACAAAATCATGGTCCCCACAAAGCAGACCATTGGAACTGATAGAAAATGGAATGCTAATATTCCTAGTGTGAATATCCCAATTGGGTTTAGTCCCCAGAAGCTGCTGTGTGAGAGTGTGTATCCAGAGGGGCCCTGTAGGTGGGTCTTGGTACTACAGTGTGCATATTTAATGAAGCTCCGCCTGCATTTGTATAACATTAGTATGTTTGGGGGACTTGAGGAAGAGGTATCAAAGAGGAACTTTCTCACTCAGCAATAACTGAATAAGAGAGAGCATTTTTACTTTCATTTTTTACAATTGAGTTTTTTATGTATGTCAGTTATCCATAAAAGTGCATTAATAAAATATCAAATTATACCTGACCAGAAGCGTTCTGATAAAAAAAAATAGGCTGAAATATCAAATCCTTTCAGACACATTATATATTAGGCCTATGTTATATAGTAAAAGTAAAACTAAATGCATTATATGAGCAACCAAAGAATATCAGATAGGTTTGCAAAACCCCCATTGATAAACAAACACCAATCAGCAATGATTTGCCATTAAAACAGCACCCACGTTGTAATTCATGTTAGCATTGGTTGCTAATGTTAGCATAACACTAGCTGGCTAGGTAGCATAATGGTTACAAACTTAGATTTGCATGGCCCCTCTCCCAGAATAGAGCAGTACACTCCCCAGATGTTCCCCCATCCTTAACACCACACCAGAACTAGACCAGAGGAGGTTGGCCAGTGGACATCAGACTGGTAGAGGTCAAAGATCAAAGTCAGAGGTCAGATGTCAGTGCTGTCTTAAAGCTAATTTCCTGCAACTCTACACATACAGTGCCATGCAAAAGTATTCAGACCCCTTGGATTTCTTCACTTGTTATTGTGTTACAAAGTGGGATTAAAATGGATTTAATTGTCATATTTTGTCAACAATCTACACAAAATACTCTGCAATGTCAGTGGAAGACAAATCCTATTTTCTTTAAGATCAATAAAAAATGTATAACTAAAATATAATCGATGCATAAGTATTCAGCCCCTTCGTTTAGTCAAGCCTAAATTAGTTCAGGGGTAAAATGTGCCTTAACAAATCACATAATAAGTTACGTGGACTCACTCTGTGTGAAATAATAGGGGTTGACAAGATTTTTTCATTACTAACCCTTCCTCTGTCCCCATACATACATTTACATTTCAGTCATTTAGCAGAAGCTCTTATCCAGAGTGACTTACAGGAGCAATTAGGATTAAGTGCCTTGCACAAGGACACATTGACAGATTTTTCACCTACTCCGCTATGGGATTCAAACCAGCGACCTTTTGGTTACTGGCCCAATGCTCTAAAGTGCTAGGCTACCTTCCGCCAATCTGTAAGGCCCCTTAGTCAAGTATTGAATTTCATGCACTGATTCAACTACAAAGACCAGGGAGCTTTTCTAAAGCCTCATAAAGAAGGGCAGTAATTGGTAGACGGGTAACAATAACAAATCAGACATTGAATATCTCTTTAAGCATGGTCAAGTTAATAATTATGCTGTGGATTATGTATTAAACCACCCAGACACATCAACTATACAGTCGTCCTTCTGAACTGAGCTGCAGGACAGGAATGAAACTGATCAGGGATGTTACCATGAGGACATTGATGATTCTACAACAGTTACAGAGTTTAAAGGCTGTGATGAGAGAAACTGAGGATGGATCAACAACATTGTAGTGACTCACAATAAGGACATTAATGACAGAGTGAAAATAATAATATAAATATACAGTATATATTTTTAAAACATTCCAAAACATGCATCTTGTACACAGCAAAGGAATACAATTTTTTGGCCTAAATGCAACGCCTTGTTTGGGGCAAATCCATCACAACACATCACTGAGTAACTGCCTCCTTATTTTCAAGCATGCTGGTGGCTGCATCATGGTATGGGTATGCTTGACATCGGCAAGTACTGGGGAGTTTTTGATAGATTAATTTGTATTTTAAGAATAATGACTAAAGGATTTCACCCCAAATACAGTATAAATGTGTGAACGGTGTTAGAGTTATAATGTAGTGTCAACCCACTAACAGAGGGGGGGGAGTTAGAAACTGCTGAGAAAACATTCCAGGGTGAAGGGGACTGAGAAACTGTTAAAAAAAGCCTCCTAAAGGTGGGCGGAGCAAAGTGCCTTTGTGTGTCAAGGGGTATAAAAGCTGTATATGTACTTTTTGGCGGCAGAGCTCTCCATGATTAAACATACAGATCATTCTTGCCGGTTGTGGACATTTGTTTAATTAATGATTAAACCTTACATCCTCTTGGAATTATTCAGAGCATTAAGTTTGATTAATTAGAGATAGAAATTCTCGTGACAAATGGTCCTTCGAGCGGAGCTCAAAATACGTCTTTATCGTTCTGAGGACACCGAAAACCGTGCACGGGCGGATGATAGCATCCGTATAGAATAGACCTGGCCTTCGACGTTAAGGTTATAAACAGGCCGGTGATGAATCTTATGAACGATAAAGATGTTGACGAGATCTGAAAAAGCATTTAAATCCCAACTGCAAGGAGAAGGTCAGTAATATTTATTCATGGATTTTGGTGAAATCTTTTGAACTTGTATGAGAATAGTAATTATTGTGAAGGGCAGAGAATAGTTACCAAAATCTCATAGGATAATTAAAAGGAAGGAAGGGGGTCTGAAATGACTCAAGGTAAATGGCCATAACCAAAATAAACTAGTTAATATTGAGATTGTACGGGGTACAGTGTTTACAATATAAACAGGAAGGGAGATAATTATCATTGTGTGAGATAGATACATTAAACAAGTCAAGAGTCATAAACAACTGAGGATTTGCTCTAACTCTGTCTATTTCATAGAACTGGAGCAGTTACGAACTCTGGGTTACGGATAGTGTTAGCAAAAAATCGTATAAGGCTGTACACGTGTGAGACCTAATGATCCATCGAAATACGTGATAATTGTTTCAAGGAAGGGACTAAAATAGGTCGCGTGAGAAAAAAATGGTTGTCCCATCCGTTTCATGAAACTGGAATCTTAAAAAACTCAGGTTACAGGTTGAATAATTTAAATGGTTTATTACAAAAGCAGATCACAACATTTGCTCAAAAGTCGCACCAAATAATAAGTCCCAAAGAAAATAATTCTTACTAAACGGGGGGGATTTCTTATTTTTCTACCATGGGAAATAAATATTCTAAAGAGGTCCGAGAATTAACGGGGAATGAAAGATATATATGTTAGGAAGGGATCAAAGAAATATGTATTATGGATCCATTTGGGAGAAGAGGTATGGATTTATTGGGCATCTCGATGTAGAGAAATTAGAGGCTATGATTAGGCAGATGCATGTAAATTGCGGAACGGATTTGAAGAAACAGCGAGGGGAGGGGCTAGACACAGCGAGAGTATGGCTTTTGGAGAGTCAGGAAAGACTAGAGAATTTAAACACAGAGTTGAAGAGATTAGATAGCTATAATAAATCAGGGAGGCAGAATAGGGGAGGAAATAAGAGGAAGTGCTTTAACTGTAACAAGGAGGGTTATTTTGCCAGAGAGTGTAAGGCCCCGTGTAAATACTATAACAAAACAGGTCATAACCATCGCGACTGCAGAGATAAAGGAAAGGGCAGTGTCCGGGAAATGACAGTCTATTTTTTGGTTCCACGGGTAAAATGTTTGAAGAAGTGATTTGTGTCAATTAAGAATTGGTTAAAAACACCACGAGGCGATTATTTGAGAGGTACCTATACAATTCTAACGATATGTATGAACTTTCTCACCCAAACATAGACGTACGTCATGGGTGAGAAAGTAGAGAATATTTACATTTACGGTCATTTAGCAGATGCTCTTGTCCAGAGCAACTTGCAGGAGCAATTGGGGTTAGGTGCCTTGCTCAGGGGCACATCGACAGATTTTTCACCTGGTCGGCTCGGGGATTGGAACTGGCGACCTCTCGGTTGCTGGCATGGCGCTCTTAGTCACTAAGCTACCTGCCGCCCCATATGGGTTTAAGGTTGTGCCGTTGTTTGATTATGTGATATGGTTTAATGGGTAATCGGACCATAACTAATGTGGTTATGGAAGTAAGGTATAATATAGTAGAGAGCCAATAGAGGGTTCCATTTAACTACTATTGTTTATTGGGCATTTCAATGGCATAAGGTGAAATCTGTATGTATGAGTGAATTCAACGGCTGGTATGGGTGGTAACCGGATACTACTGAGTATTTGGTTTGGTGATGTTGAATGGAAGATTTGTAGCGTGGTTTGGGTTAAATAGAAAGACTTACTTATTCAATAGGGAATAGGTGCAGGGAGAGAGAGTTTTTGTGTTGCTGAATGAGGTGAGAGCTAGTGCAGTTTTCATTTGGTGACGTCACTTGCTCTATGAACTGGAAGTAGTTGCTTTGAAAGGATCGCGGATTTTGTGGAGTGACTGGCAATGTATGTAGAGGGTCCCTGGTTCGAACCCAGGTAGGGACAGTGGGTAAAGCTTTCGCATTGGGGCTATGGACCTAGATTACTACGTGGATTGAGAAATGTGAAAGGTTGAATTAGATAGCTGAAGTAGAAGTATTCTAGAAAGGTCTATGAAAATATGTTACAAGGTCCCCGCGCTTCCCCCGTAGTGTAGGAAGGAGAAGGGGAAAGGGGTGAGAGACAGTAAGTAGTTCAAATGATAATAATATAATTAAATGTATGCTTATCAACAATAGCAAGTATTTGTTTTAATTAGGGCCTAATCAGGGGGAACAGTTAAAGAAATTGAATAGCGAACTGAAATTGTGATACAGCTGTGAAAATTATTTAAGTTGAGGACAAAGGAAAATAATTTATGGTTCTAGTTCCCGGGTAAAAGAGTTGTACTTGCTTGACTGTATCGAGCAGAAGGTTGAATAGTTGAATGGAAAGCATTTCTTTGACAAAGTCTAATGGTTATTACTTTATTGTATAGGTTGGGTAACATCAGTGGGGTATGAAAATAAGTGGTGAATTCTAAAACGATAATTTGGTTTCGTTACGTGAACAATGGGATATCGTTTTTACTATTAAGATGATGGATTAAATAAACGGTTTTTCTGAGTTATGAAGTTATTAAACAATAGGTTTATATTTTATAACCTCAATACAACAGGTTGAGAGGATTAAATTAATAGAAAGGGGTTATAGGTTTATATTAAGAGGTGTAGTGAACTTAATGAAACGTGGTATTATATAGTGTCTTCCAGGATTGATGGAAGTCTCCTATAGCATTATGTTAAGGGGATGCCTGGGATAAAATATAATGTCTTACTTACACAGAGTATGTGATTGTATTGGCTAATGAATGAAATATGACATTTACAGGGACGACAGGGACAATAGAAGGGGAGACAGATTTTCCTATGGGGTTGATCAAATAATTGATAATGGATCATTTGAGATGAGATCACATGGAGCAGATTTAGGGGTTCAATAATCATTGTGAGATTAGTTATGAGGAATTAGATTGATACAAACGAGTATTGATGAGTTAGGACTGGGGATATCTGTATCATGTTTTGTGTGTACTTACCATCTTTAGATTATTGATGGTAATTGAAGGTTAACAAAATGTATAACCAGGAGAAAGAGATTAGCTCATCTCATTGGAATGTTGCCCAGGGCTAGGGGGGAGCAGTAGTGAAGTTAGGCAGTATTTAGGTCGTAAAAGGGAGCTACCAAATTAAGTGGGGCCTGGCTATTTTTGGTTGTTGTTTTTCAATTGGGTTTTTCAAATAAAAAACAACACACCTAGTAGGATGTTTATAAAGGGGGTTGTTATGTTGAATTTAGGTTTCAACAGTTCATAGGTGATGGGTCTTAAAGGAGCACACACTGTGCATTTTATGGAGTTTTTCGGTTTTTGACTGAGTTTGGAGTGTGCATGATTTCTTGTGGGAGTGGATGTCATGAGGACTTGGTGTTTACTATGCTGTGGGATGGAACGGTTTGTTGGGTGATTTCAATGGCCTCTGGGCTCTGTTTTGACTTTCTGGTGTTGATTGGTCATCCACACTGGTGGTTCTGGGGGCATGAGAGGAGGACTTTGGGATGGTTTATTTTATCAAGTTGAGGGTAATTTATAGTGCTGTGAAAAGTGTGAAGAAGATTATAATTTGGTAATAATAGGATGTGAACCATAAAATAACAGAAGAGGGAGAGAGCTTTCCCTGAATGAGGGATACCTGTTGCTAGTCAATTGTACTAATCTTGGATTACTTTTACGGGAAAGAAGTAAGTTGAGATATTATCAAATATTGTCATTTAAATTTCATTTTTATTATGCTTTAATAAACAACAAGTTGGTATTTGAAACTAAATTAATGCAATGAGCTGCAGTAATCAGAGGAAGGCACAATCTAATGCGAAACAGCTATTACTTAGATCATTGATTTAGTAATGAGATCAGGAAGATAGTAATAATAGGAAGCTGGATAGGAGAATTTAGGATAGGGACTAGCAGTCCAGAAATATTTAGAAGAAACATGGTGATGGGTTTTTTTTGTGGACTATTAGATATAACTGGGTTAATCACGAACATAGAGTTTTTTAATTATTTGTTGCTAGGCGGAAGACTTAGTTGGGTTATTTCAGTGTGTGGGTGAAGTGAAAGGTGACCTAGGCTGTCCTACGTTATCAGTGAATGAAAGCAGAAGGGAGCCTTTTGCTTCTCTCCTCAAACAGAGAGGAAAAAGCTGCCAGGGTTGAGCAGAGTTCAGGCTAAAACCTTTGTCTCTCCTTTGCTATCTTCTTGATTGATTACAGCATGAAGTGGGGTTTGTGTTAGGTTTGAAAGATTTAAGTACGGACCTGTCATGTCCAACCATCAGTCTTCAGGTCAAGCCCGGGAGAGCCGGGGTAGAACAGAGTTTGAACTAAACATTAGTGTTTTTACAAGATAAGGGATTGATTGATTGGATTACTATTGATTCTGAACTGAATGAAAGTCGAATTTAGCCGCCATAAAAGACAAAGGAAGTGGGAAGAGCAATAAAGAAGCAAGGGACAGTCTCAAAAATAAATAAGGGATGGCAATTGGATGATAAATTACCAATATTACCTAAGTGATTGTTTAGGTAGGTGGTAATATTGACACATGAGCAGAACCAGGTAGGGCGGCAGGTAGCTTAGTGGGTAAGAGCATTGTGCCGGTAACCGAAAGGTCGCTGGTTCTAATCCCGAGCCGACTAGGTGAAAAATCTGTCGATGTGCCCTTGAGCAAGGCACTTAACCCTAATTGCTCCTGTAAGTCGCTCTGGATAAGAGCGTCTGCTAAATAACTAAAAATCTAAACCTAAATCAAAAGGGGGATGATAGTAGATGGTAGGATTAAATAATAAATCTATACGAAGGAGAGGACAAAATACTAATAATATTCTAGATACAGTCTAGAAAGAGAATACTGATGTGAATGGTATGATTAGAGAGGGGTTAAGGAAAACACACAGGAGAGCAGGAAGAAATGGGGTACAAGGTCTACCGATAGTATTAATGACGATCAGGAGAACTCCAGATGAAGAAGGGTTATTGCCATTGGAGAAGGGATTTGGTAGACCATACAGAATGCCCGAGTTAGGAGGACCGGAGCAGGCAGAAATAGAAATTAAGAGCACCCTAGCAGAAAACGTGGGAAGATAGTTTATTAACCACACCGGTATGTCAGAGGTTTTGTGACCCACTCTATCTAACCAGGTGACTGGTGAGCATCCAGTCCCTAAAGAAGAAAGACTGGAAGCAGGCCTGTTGGGAAGGGCCCTATCAGGTTATATTGGTCACTGCCTTTGCCATTAGAATAGCAGAAAGAGCAACCTGGGTCCACGTTACCCACTGCAAAAAGGTAAGAACACATACAAGCACCACTGAACACATGCAGAGTTAGAGAGAAGAACTAGGGTCTGGGGATCACCTCTGTTAACGAAGATCTCCTACCCCGACCTATCATCACTGTAGTGTGTTCTCAGGGTGTGAGTATGGGGTAGTACCAAGCAGAAAGACTGAGGACAGGAGAGGGTTGGCGGTTTTTGGGAATAGGGGTGACTTGAGCTGCATCATAGTCTCGGCAATGGTCTTGATATGTCAAGATCCACCACCAATTACGCTATGCCCTTACCATTGTTAAGAAGTAAAAGAGAAGAGAAGCGACCCGACATACTGACCGTCAAGGACGAGTGGCCTACAAAATGGGAGTCAGAGAAGGGCAGACTGTAGGATTCAAAATAAAGGTTAGGGACGTAGCCAATGGGTGGGGTGCATGTCAATAAGCAATTTGGGATTATAAAATCCCATTATATTTGTGTTCGGCCCCCACGGCGGATTGTTCCTAGACTCAAGTGTTTAAAAACACTTGGGGACGGGGATATGAGACCGGGCGGGACTGAACATCCAGATGGGGGTAAAGAGAAACAAAGACATCACCAATTATCAATTGGAGTTGGTAGTAATGTGATTGACTTCAGTTCAGAAGCACAGGAGAGAATTCTGAACCTTACAGCCCCTGTAACCGATGTGTGGTAGGCGTGTGCCAGTAAAGGCAGTATAAGGCAGAGAATACCAAAAGGGTGGCTAGATACGTGCGCCCTGGTTCTACTGATTCAGCTAGTTAGAATTAGTCACCAGGAACCAAGGAAAGGGTTAAACAGACGTAGGAGGAGTTTTAACAAGAAGGAGAATAGCCCTATTTAGATGGATGCGATTGGGATACCAAGGGGGGTACCGGATGGATACCAAGCTATGAAAGAATTAGGGGAAAGATTTACTACCACGTTCTTTTGGTGGGTGATAATAAACAAAATTGTGAATTGGATTAATTATATCTATTACGACCAACAACGATTTATTGGCTAGACTAGGGATGCAGTAAAAGGGATCTCTGAACAATTATCCGCCATCCCACTCATGACTTAGTAAAAGAGGTTGGCTCTAGATCAGGCAGAAAGGGGCGGTGTCTATAGAATGATAAACCATTGTTGCACATTTATCCCTAACAACACCACACCGGATGGGACAGTCACCAGAGCTCTTTCAGAATTAACTGCACTAAGTGAAGAATGAGCTGAGAACTCAGAAGTTAATACATCGTGGATAGGGTGGTTTGATTAAATGTTTGGTAAATGGAAAACCATAGGAGCCACCATCTTAGGGGCGGTCAGCGTTTGTATGGGTATTCTTGTATTATGTGGTTGTTGTTTTGTTCCCTGTGTCCGAGGATTGGTGAGTAAGGCGTTGGTGAATGCAGTATCTCACCAAATGATGAGAGATGGACCGACTCCGGACTCTGACCAGGAGAGTGGGAAATACGATCCTCCAGGCTTGGGGGATAACGAGGACTTTGACCCTGAAAGACCGTAATTGGATGAAACGTTTATTGGTTCTGACGTATGAAGGTCATAGGGAAAGTCTTAAAAAGAAGACCTATGATTGGAAGTAGATAAATAGAACTAATCTCTGAGATTAATCATGCTTGTAAATACATTTATCCTGAGTGTGAAAACATTTAGTCAAAGGGGTGGATTGATAGATTAATTTGTATTTTAAGAATAATGACTAAAGGATTTCACCCCAAATACAGTATAAATGTGTGAACAGTGTTAGAGTTATAATGTAGTGTCAACCCACTAACAGAGGGGGGGGAGTTAGAAACTGCTGAGAAAACATTCCAGGGTGAAGGGGACTGAGAAACTGTTTAAAAAGCCTCCTGAAGGTGGGCGGAGCAAAGTGCCTTTGTGTGTCAAGGGGTATAAAAGCTGTATATGTATTTTTTGGCGACAGAGCTCTCCATGATTAAACATACAGATCATTCTTGCCGGTTGTGGACATTTGTTTAATTCATGATTAAACCTTACGCCCTCTGGGAATTATTCAGAGCATTAAATTTGATTAATTAGAGATAGAAATTCTTGTGACAGTTTTTCAGGATAAAAAGAAAAGGAATGGAGCTAAGCACAGGTAAAATGCTAGAGGAAAACCTGCTCCAGCAACTGGGAGATGAATTCACCTTTCAGCAGGACAATAACCTACAACACAAGGCCAAATCTACACTGGAGTTGCTTACCAAGAAGACAATGAATGTTCCTGAATGGCCAAGTTACAGTTTTAACTTAAATCTGCATGAAAATCTATGGCAAGTTTTGAAAATTGCTGTATAGCCATGATCCCCAACATATTGACAGAACTTGAAGAATTTTGAAAAGAGTAATGGGCAAATATTGCACAATGCAGGTGTGGAAAGCTCTTAGAGACTTACCCAAGAAGACTCACAGCTGTAATCGATGCCAAAGGTGTTCCTAACATGTATTGATTCAGGGAGCTGGATACTTATACAACAACTATATTTTAGTTATTACATTTCTATTAATCTTTAAAAAATATTACATTTTTCTTGCACTTTACCATTACAGAGTATTTTGTGTAGATTGTAGACAAAAAATAGCAATTAAATCAATTTTAATCCCACTTTGTAGTACAATAAAATGTGAAGAAATCCAAACGTTCTGAATACTTTTGCAAGGCACTGTATTGCCATGGGGCAGAGAGAAAATTTGCTATTCTACAGATTTTGCAATGAGGCTGATAAAATTTTGCATTTTTAAAGCTAATTTCCTCTCATTCTAAACATGTTAGCAATGGTTTATGATGTGTTTATATCCTATCTGAGGAGGGTGGGGCGACCATAGAGCTTAGTTCAAAATATACAGGTTAAGACAAGAGGATACTAATATCCCACAGCTGTTTGTAATTCATGGGACCAGCATTGCTAGTTAGCAACGGCGCTAGTAGTTATCAATGGAGCTGGTCACATGAATTTGTTTATTTTCTAACGCTTCCGCATGGAATTACTTCATTGTATTAAACGTCCCATCTTCAACCTAGCCATGGAGATCCTATTAAATTACTAGAGGGGCTATGTCAAAAACCCTCCAAGTTCCAGAATGGGATGAAAATGGCAGCCATTGTGGTCAGAGAGACATCCAAACCAGTCTAATTGGAATGAATGGTAGTAGAGGCATAATCCTGGTTTTACTTATGCAGGAAAATAAAAGTAAGGCATGTGATATATCAGAAATTGTGTAATAGAATTACTGTCAACCTAAAATATTGTCATATAATCATAAATACAGTTTATTTGGGTTTTATACCAATTTTCTGTATAAGTAGCCTCTAAAATATGTGTAAACAATACAATATACGTCTAAATTGTTGTTTTCTTGGAAAACTGTGAGTGATATTATATAATACAATATCAGTACTTGTTGCATTTACATCTTGTCTGTCCTATCATCAACTGATTTCAGCCGGTGTATGGCTGTGGATTGACTTGATTGTTAAAATTTTATGTGGGCATATTGGCAATTAATTTGAACAATTAATGCAATCATTCCTCTAAAACTGTCTGGCTAGCTAGCTAACAAAAATACAGTGCAGATAAATTCTACAAATTCATTATTTTACACAATATCTTATCACAACACTGGCAAGCCATGGTTGACCAACTCCCTGACCAAAATGGTGAACCTTTATCCCTTCATAAGAAGGTTCATGTCATAGAGAATGATAGAGGTCTCTAGTGGCTAAAATAACATTTTAGCATGGGCAGCGCCATGGAGGGTTTCCACCATGCTTCCGCCATTTTAATGTAGCCAAAGTAGTCAACATGGTGGCAATTCCTATGGGTTGTAGCCTGAATGGCACTGCCCATGCTGTCACATATGCTGTAATGGTACAAATATAAAGATAAGTCCTCTATCTGTCTGTATGGTTCATGTCCGTCCAAGTGAAACTTCCCTGTCAGAACATCTAACTTTCGATAACTCTGACAGCATGTGTACACCCCACTAGTTAAAGCAACAAGTGATGAAATTCACTTTTTATTGCTAGCAGTCAAATTCAGTTAACCAGTATGCTACCAATAGCTGGTGACGTTGATACTTTTCTGTCATTGCACACCTATTAATAATGCAATAAACAGTTTGCAGGCCCAGTCTGTAATTCCACCAACAGCCTGACCCTGACACTGTTTAATAAATAACTATATATTCTCTGTCTGAACTGATCATCAGCATTACACAATTTTAGCACAAGAGGGCGCCATTACCCTGAAAATATATGAGCCATTAATTTACTGTAGAAAGTAATGCTCCAGTAAGCATCCCCTTTATCCATTGGTCTAGTCTTGGATCCCGGCTATTAACATTAGAGAAACAGCATACCAGTGGGAGGTTCATCCTGAAATCAAATTAAATTTGGGCTCAGCTTGACATAACACACTTTGGATGTAATATAATGTCTGACACACTTTTTTATTTGGGAGTGAACCTACCCTTTAATACACAATTTATTTGTCCTCCTATAGTTGACCCCTAGATTGGAATGACTCACAATAGCAAAATAATAGTAATATAAGTATCTCTCTATCTGATTCTTTCTTTCTCCTTATGTTTCTCTCTCTTTCTCTCTCTCTCTCTCTCTCTCGCTCTCTTTCGCTCTCTTTCTCTCTCTCTCTTTCTGTCTCTCTCTCTTTCTCTCTCTCTCTCTCTCTCTCTCTCTCTCTCTCTCTCTCTCTCTCTCTCTCTCTCTTTCTCTCTTTCTATCTCTCTCTCGCTCTTTCTCTCTCTTTTCCTCTCTCTCTCTATCTGTCTCTCTCTCTCTCTTTGTCTCTCTCTTTGTCTCTCTCTCTCTCTCTCTCTCTCTCTCTCTCTCTCTCTCTCTCTCTCTCTCTCTCTCTCTCTCTCTCTCTCTCAATCTCTCTCTCTCTCTCTCACTTCTCCCTGTCTCATCTCTCTTTCCCGCTTTCTGTTTCTTATACACAGCAGGTGTGTGTCTGCCAATAAAGTGGTGTTTTGCCTTACTGGTCCTAACACTTTAAGACTGCAGCGTTATCATCGTTGGGTCCAGTCTGTTCAGTCTTCTCAGAGCCACAGATGATGAAGATGATGACGAAGATGATATCACTGATTCCACTGCTGATCACAGTGGGGTTTCTTCTGACTCAAAGTGAGAAACGCTCAGCGTACTGGTTTTAATAGGTTTTAATGGGCTTCTACATATTTGGACATGAACATGTTTCAAATGCATTTATATTGATTATTTTGACTAATCAAAGCTAATTTCCCACTGTTTCCATTTCAGAGTCATCTGCACAACGTATCCTGAATCAAGATAATTAATCAATGTCTGTTCGTCTGGGAGAGAGTGTCTATCAGTGCTGTTGCAGGTTCAACTGGTATTGATGATGACATGAGCTGGTACCTGCTGAAACCTGGACAGGCTCCTAAACTCCTCATCTATAGAGTAAATACACTTCAGTCTGGAACACCATCTAGATTCAGTGGCAGTAGATCAGGTACTGAGTACACTCTTACCATCACTGGTGTCCAAGCTGAAGATGCAGGAGATTACTATGGTATGGGTGTATATGGAGCGTTTCACACAGTGATTTAGAGTCGTACAAAAACCTCCATCAGTCAGACTGAACAGAGACTGTACTGCTGCAGCTGGGACCTACTACAGGTGTTGAGGAGCAACAGACTCTGACATGAAACACACAGCATTAGACAGTCCCACACCAGGACAAAGTTACTCTGGTTACTCATGACAGGAGCATAGTTCACCAAACCACCTCCTCTACACAACCATAACCATTACTTCACCTCCATATAGAAACCACCACTTTACTACCACACCATTGATCTCTGGAATGTTCAGATATAAATTAATTGTATGGAACAGACATCATTATCTGTCAAATAGAACAAGCTCTATTCATTGTATTTCTATCTTTAACGTTTGAAACGTTTCACCTCACTGAATGCAGCCCTGATTTGCATGATCATGGTGGGATGGTTTTGCTTCTCCTAGAATAGAGAAACTCTGTCCCCAGGGGGTCAGAGAAAGAGAGAGAGAGAGAGAGAGAGAGAGAGAGAGAGAGAGAGAGAGAGAGAGAGAGAGAGAGAGAGAGAGAGAGAGAGAGAGAGAGAGAGAGAGAGAGAGAGAGAGAGAGAAAGAGAGAGAGAGAGCGAGAGAGAGAGAGAGAGAGAGAGAGAGAGAGAGAGAGAGAGAGAGAGAGAGAGAGAGAGAGAGAGAGAGAGAGAGAGAGAGAGAGAGAGAGAGAGAGAGAGAGAGAGAGAGAGAGAGAGAGAGAGAGAGAGAGAGAGAGAGGGAGACTGAGCATGACCAGCAGAACACCTACAACAAACAGTCTCTATAGGACAGATGACATATCTTACTCACACTTGGAAGAGAAATATAGTTATGACAGAAACTACAACCTAGCTGTAGCTACATTTCCATTCGTTGTCACAGTAAATAAATGAGTCAACTAATCCATCGTGTTATTTTCCAAATCAAACTTTATTAGAACTGAGGCAGATAGCAACATCACAGTAACAGTCTGAGTACAGATCACATAGAAGTCTCCTCTACTCTATACAATACACATTACTACCCAGAATGTGGTCTCCCCAACAGTACTAGAGTTTACTCAGGACACTACTCTAACATTCCAACACACTACTACTGCTCCAACCAGGCCCCAGCACAGACCAGAGCCTCGTCTACTCCTGCTTCCCCAGACAGAGCTCCTGTTGTGGGCCTCCGGTAGACCCTAGCCCAGACACTGGCTCCTGCGAAGGGGGGAGGCCTGGGTGTGTTGGAAGTGGGAGACCCTGCAGGTGTAGAGCTCTCCCTGCTCCCAGCCTGCCTTGCTCAGGGTCAAGGTGCTGCTGCGTCTGTAAAGGCCTTCCTTCTCTTCTTCTGGACTGGTCACGACCCCCTTGCTCACCTCCAGCCCGTCCACCTCCCAGCTCACCAGCGCCCCCTGAGGGGAGTAGCCAGTCAGCAGGCAGGCCAGTGTGGCAGAGCCCCCAGAGAGCTGCTCAGAGGAGGGGGGGAGCAGAGACACTGTGGGACTGACAGTAGGACCAGCTGGAAAGGAGAGAACGTTTTAATGTTACATTCCATAGGAGAGAGAAATAGAGTGCTCTATAAAATACATAACTTATTAAGGTTCACAGAGAACACAACACCAACCAACTCAACAACAATTACATAAATGCACAATAAAGTACATCACCGTTGCTCTTTTTTTTTTTGTCATGCATTTGCTCAGCCTATGAAATATCTTTGCTGTAAAAGGTACATGGACCCCATTCATTAAGCAATCTTATCGCCCAATATCACTGCTAAATGCAGATATGAAGTAACGTAATACTCTGCTGTGCGTTGTGGTGCACCTTCCGTGTTCCATACTTCACTAACGCGTTTGTGCCATCTAAAGTGGCAATCTGCTGTTCAAACAACAACAAAGCAGCCAACCCCACCGGTGTTTTTGGTAAACAGCTGAGGGATGGAGCTTGAGAAATGTAACCTCTCTCAAATTCATAGACAGAGCTATGGATGCAAGGACTGACCATTCATAAGATAAAAAATATCACTTCAACCATGATTTGAGGCTATATAGTGTTTGTTTAAAATTACATTGTTCACAAACAATTGAGTAAAGCATGATTCTATTTTGGGTTCTGATAAGAGTATGGTAGTTGAACTAAGCTCATGAAGCATATAAAAAATATGTATTTATATTCTTCAAGAATCAATCGATATCTATTATTATCTATCAAGTTCCAAAATGGATGTAGCAATCGCAGATTGCCCTTTTAAAGTCGGTCCACTTTACCATAATATCAGACAAGAAAACAAGGTTTGCTAGGGACCAGAACTTGTTCTGTTATATTCATAAGATTCTCTGTGTAATTCACTAGTCATAGCAGGGAACTTAACCTAATTAAAGCGCTTTGAATAAAAATCTGTTTCTTTTGTATAATTTGTTCAATGTCAGGTTGTGTGGCTGCGTAACTGAAAGTCTCCCACTGACTGTAGCTACTAGTTTTCTAAACCCTCCATTCTAAAATAAATACTAATAGTGGGGTTTCCTTTACAGAGTTTGAGTCTTAAAATGTCTGGTCTTCAGTATGTCTATATTCTGTAGTGTTTTGTAAGAAGTAGTAAATTAAAGAACACTTACTTTTCAGCAGCAGTTTGGTCCCTCCACCGAACGTGTACCACTATGAGACAGTCTAGTTAAGATGCCATACAAAAACCTCCTTCACACAAGAGTGAGCACACCCTGCACTAACAGAACCACTCATATAGCTCCACACAGCTTTGTAGAACTTTGCTATACTCATAAAGCATTACACATCTTTACACACAATTACAGTATCAGTATTTGAATCTCTTAATATAGGAAATATTATAGCAAGTAATTAGCATGTTTTATCATTTACATTTACATTACATTTGAGTCATTTACCAGACACTCTTATCCAGAGAATTTTTATGCATTCATCTTAAGATAGCTAGGTGGGACAACCACAATAATTAAGCACTTTATGTACCTATAGCATACTCTGATTAATGAAGTCACTGATTTGAGCCTCTTCAATGTCTCTTCACCCAAATTCACTGCAAAATGTTTTTTTATCCAATGATGTCATATGTTATCATATTGCATATGGGCAGAGTGAGACATTGTCATTTGCGGCAAATATCAATATTGACAATTATGCCATTTTACTGTCAACAACAGAAATATAAAGCAATTCACATTATTATTATTTGCAGATTCATCATCTGTCCTGAGGCAGGGTATTTCCATAGAGAAGGTGCTTTGCATTGGCAGCTCATGCTTCAGTGCTCTGGGAGTGTTTATAGCCCTGGGAGTTTCAGACTGCAGGACTGAGAGCGCTCCTTCAACACAACAGAAACCACGACAACCATGACTCTGATCACCATCTTCATCTGGACACTGGTCTGCTGCTGCCTCAAAGGTCTGTTGTTTTCTAACTCTTACAATGGAAAAATGACATATTGTTGAGTACCTTGTATAATCATTGAAATGGCTCTCAATTAATAAATGTCCCGGCATTATATAATGAAATATAAATGATCTCTTATTTATACTCGTTGATCAATTTATATTTTTCTTCTTCAGGATCCAGAGGTCAGGTGACTGTGACTCAGCCTCCTGTAGTGACATTCTCTCCAGGAGACCCCGTCACTCTGACCTGTACAACCAACCCTAAAGTGTTCAAATGGGATAGTGGAGGTGAGGGTGCGTTCTGGTATCAACAGAGACCTGGAGAAGCTCCCAAACTCCTGATAAAATACGCAAAGAACCTGCTAGATGGGATTCCTGCTAGATTCAGTGGCAGTGGGTCTGAGAGTGACTTCACTCTGACCATCAGTGGAGTCCAGGCTGAAGATGCAGCAGTTTACTACTGTAAGAGTTTCCACTATCCCAATAGTGAACGTTTGTTCACACAGTGATTTAGAGCCGTACAAAAACCTCCTGCATGAAATTACACACATCACTGGTCCACTGAAGACAGAACTAAGGGTCTTGTGATATGACATCACCAAGTTTAACCACTTTACTAACTCACAGAAATAATGGTTACAGACTAGTTTCATAACCCTCCCTACCTCCCATGGCTACAAATATCCTCCTTATCAGAAAGATACAGGTAAAATAGTCCTATTGAGGATGAATAATCCATATCATGTCCACATAAAATCATGTGTGAAGCAAAAAGGTTGGTATGCCTCAATGCTTGGTAGATCAACCAGACACACAGCTGACCAACACTTCTGTGGAGCAGTATAGTGTGTGTAAGTGCATGTGTGTGTGTGACAGAGAGAGAGCCCTGTGAAACAGAAACTAAGATTTGCATGGTCCCTCTCCCAGAATAGAGCAGTACACTCCCCAGATGTTCCCCCATCCTTAACACCACACCAGAACTAGACCAGAGGAGGTTGGCCAGTGGACATCCGACAGACTGGCAGAGGGTAAAAGTTCAACGTCATACGCCAGACTCATCATGAATTCATCAGGAAGCAGCACTGAGACAGATTCATCAGGAATTCATCAGGAATCAGCACTGAGCCAGATTCATCATGAATTCATCAGGAATCAGCACTGAGACAGATTCATCAGGAATTCATCAGGAAGCAGCACTGAGACAGATTCATCAGGAATTCATCAGGAATCAGCACTGAGCCAGATTCATCAGGAATTCATCAGGAATCAGCACTGAGACAGATTCATCAGGAATTCATCAGGAATCAACACTGAGACAGATTCATCATCAATTCATCAGGAATCAGCACTGAGACAGATTCATAATGAATTCATCAAAAATCAACACAGACAGATTCATCATGAATTCATCAGGAATCAACACAGACAGATGGAAGTCCTTCATCCCAGTCTAGAATACCTCCGGTTCACTGACAGGTCAGCCAGAGGCAGAGGTCAACAGTTCCAAAGTCACACGCTCAGACAAACACACAACCTCCTAATGCCTCCACCAGGACCTGTCCTGTACCGCACTGCAGCATCTCCCAGACCTAATCCTGAATAAACTAGACTGGACATCAGTCAGAGGATAACAGTAACCTCCAGGTGATATGTCTGACCTAGCAAGGTCATAGGTCAGATATGAAAGGTTGCAACTTGCCTCTGTGCCAGTACGATTAGGACATTACAGAACATAACCATTCCTTACATCACTGGAGTCTGAAGCGGTGTATGTTCTCTGTATCCCAGCTTTCTCCTCCATCATAACTAGGAGATCTGTCACAACGTTATTTTCATTCAGAAATGCCTCATAATGGTTATGAAGTTGGGCAAACATTGTTATAGTGGCGCCGTGTTGAACTTGTTAATTTCCGGCTGTGTAGCCTACACAAACACAAATCAAAACAAAATGTTATCGTCAAGTAAACAAGCAATAAAATGTAAAAATATTTTGTTTGGTTAAAGCTTTATGTATTTTCCGCGTGTGCCTACAAGCTGCTGGGCATATGGTTCCAGGCGAAGAGAAGCGAATGAGCGAGTGGGAGGAGTTTGATTAAGATACAACCAATCAGAAAACTATTTTGTTGCCACCTAGTTGAAGCAACAGATGATGACATTCACTTTTTATTGCCAGCAGTAAAATTCAGTTAACTATTATGCTACTAATATCTGGTGACTTTGATACTGTTCAGTTAGGGGAAGTGACGAGCTCTACAGCAGAGTCTCAGCACTCAATCGCTGGTTGAAAACTGTTTTCTGCCCCTCCCAAAAGATAACATTTGTGGATAATTGGCCCTCTTTCTGGGACTCACCCACAAACAGGACCAAGCCTGACCTGCTGAGGAGTGACGGACTCCATCCTAGCTGGAGGGGTGCTCTCCTCTTATCTACCAACATAGATAGGGCTCTAACTCCTCTAGCCCCACAGTGAAATAGGGTGCAGGCCAGGCAGCAGGCTGTTAGCCAACCTGCCAGCTTAGTGGAGTCTGCCAATAGCATAGTCAGTGTAGTCAGCTCAGCCATACCCATTGAGACTGTGTCTGTGCCTCGACCTAGGTTGGGCAAAACTAAACATGGCGGTGTTCACCCTAGCAATCTTATTAGGATAAAGACCTCCTCCATTCCTGCCATTATTGAAAGAGATCGTGATACCTCACATCTCAAAATAGGGTTACTTAATGTTAGATCCCTCACTTCAAAGGCAGTCATAGTCAATGAACTAATCACTGATCATAATCTTGATGTGATTGGCCTGACTGAAACATGGCTTAAGCCTGATGAATTTGCTGTGTTAAATGAGGCCTCACCTCCTGGTTACACTAGTGACCATATTCCCCGTGCATCCCGCAAAGGCGGAGGTGTTGCTAACATTTACGATAGCAAATTTCAATTTACAAAAAAAAAATGTCGTTTTCATCTTTTGAGCTTCTAGTCATGAAATCTATGCAGCCTACTCAATCACTTTTTATAGCTACTGTTTACAGGCCTCCTGGGCCATATACAGCGTTCCTCTCTGAGTTTCCTGAATTCCTATCAGACCTTGTAGTCATAGCAGATCATATTCTAATTTTTGGTGATTTTAATATTCACATGGAGAAGTCCACAGACCCACTCCAAAAGTCTTTCGGAGCCATCATCGACTCAGTGGGTTTTGTCCAACATGTCTCTGGACCTACTCACTGCCACAGTCATACTCTGGACCTAGTTTTGTCCCATGGAATAAATGTTGTAGATCTTAATGTTTTTCCACAAAATCCTGGACTATCGGACCACCATTTTATTACGTTTGCAATCGCAACAAATAATCTGCTCAGACCCCAACCAAGGAGCATCAAAAGTCGTGCTATAAATTCTCAGACAACACAAAAATTCCTTGATGCCCTTCCAGACTCCTTCTGCCTACCCAAGGACGTCAGAGGACAAAAATCAGTTAACCACTTAACTGAGGAACTCAATTTAACCTTGCGCAATACCCTAGATGCAGTTGCACCCCTAAAAACGAAAAACATTTGTCATAAGAAACTAGCTCCCTGGTATACAGAAAATACCCGAGCTTTGAAGCAAGCTTCCAGGAAATTGGAACGGAAATGGCGCCACACCAAACTGGAAGTCTTCCGACTAGCTTGGAAAGACAGTACCGTGCAGTACCGAAGAGCCCTCACTGCTGCTCGATCATCCTACTTTTCCAACTTAATCGAGGAAAATAAGAATAATCCAAAATTTCTTTTTGATACTGTTGCAAAGCTAACTAAAAAGCAGCATTCCCCAAGAGAGGATGGCTTTCACTTCAGCAGTAATAAATTCATGAACTTCTTTGAGGAAAAGATCATGACCATTAGAAAGCAAATTACGGACTCCTCTTTGAATCTGCGTATTCCTCCAGGGCTTAGCTGTCCTGGATCTGCACAGCTCTGCGAGGGCCTGGGATCGGGAGAGACACTTAAGTGTTTTAGTACTATATCTCTTGACACAATGATGAAAATAATCATGGCCTCTAAACCTTCAAGCTGCATACTGGATCCTATTCCTACTAAACTGCTGAAGGAGCTGCTTCCTGTGCTTGGCCCTCCTATGTTGAACATAATAAACAGCTCTCTATCCACCGGATGTGTACCAAACTCACTAAAAGTGGCAGTGATAAAGCCTCTCTTGAAAAAGCCAAACCTTGACCCGGAAAATATAAAAAACTATCGGCCTATATCGAATCTTCCATTCCTCTCAAAAATTTTAGAAAAAGCTGTTGCGCAGCAACTCACTGCCTTTCTGAAGACAAACAATGTGTACGAAATGCTTCAGTCTGGTTTTAGACCCCATCATAGCACTGAGACTGCACTTGTGAAGGTGGTAAATGACCTTTTAATGGCGTCAGACCGAGGCTCTGCATCTGTCCTCGTGCTACTAGACCTTAGTGCTGCCTTTGACACCATCGATCACCACATTCTTTTGGAGAGACTGGAAACCCAAATTGGTCTACACGGACAAGTTCTGGCCTGGTTTAGATCTTACCTGTCGGAAAGATATCAGTTTGTCTCTGTGAATGGTCTGTCCTCCGACAAATCAACTGTACATTTCGGTGTTCCTCAAGGTTCCGTTTTAGGACCACTATTGTTTTTCACTATATATTTTACCTCTTGGGGATGTTATTCGAAAACATAATGTTAACTTTCACTGCTATGCGGATGACACACAGCTGTACATTTCAATGAAACATGGTGAAGCCCCAAAATTGCCCTCGCTAGAAGCCTGTGTTTCAGACATAAGGAAGTGGATGGCTGAAAACTTTTTACTTTTAAACTCGGACAAAACAGAGATGCTTGTTCTAGGTCCCAAGAAACAAAGAGATCTTCTGTTAAATCTGACAATTCATCTTGATGGTTGTAAAGTCGTCTCAAATAAAACTGTGAAGGACCTCGGCGTTACTCTTGACCCTGATCTCTCTTTTGACGAACATATCAAGACTGTTTCAAGGACAGCTTTTTTCCATCTACGTAACATTGCAAAAATCAGAAATTTTCTGTCCAAAAATGATGCAGAAAAATTAATCCATGCATTTGTTACTTCTAGGTTAGACTACTGCAATGCTCTATTTTCCGGCTACCCGGATAAAGCACTAAATAAACTTCAGTTAGTGCTAAATACGGCTGCTAGAATCCTGACTAGAACCAAGAAATTTGATCATATTACTCCAGTGCTAGCTTCCCTACACTGGCTTCCTGTTAAGGCAAGGGCTGATTTCAAGGTTTTACTGTTAACCTATAAAGCGTTACATGGGCTTGCTCCTACCTATCTTTCCGAGTTGGTCCTGCCGTACATACCAATACGTACGCTACGGTCACAAGACGCAGGCCTCCTAATTGTCCCTAGAATTTCTAAGCAAACAGCGAGAGGCAGGGCTTTCTCCTATAGATCTCCATTTTTATGGAACAGTCTGCCTACCCATGTGAGAGACGCAGACTCGGTCTCAACCTTTAAGTCTTTACTGAAGACTTATCTCTTCAGTAGGTCATATGATTGAGTGTAGTCTGGCCCAGGAGTGTGAAGGTGAACGGAAAGGCTCTGGAGCAACGAACAGCCCTTGCTGTCTCTGCCGGGCCGGTTCCCCTCTCCACTGGGGTTCTCTGCCTCTAACCCTGTTGCAGGGGCTGAGTCACTGGCTTGCTGGTGCTCTTTCATGCCGTCCCTGGGAGGGGTGCGTCACTTGAGTGGGTTGAGTTACTGACGTGATCTTCCTGTCTGGGTTGGCGCCCCCCTTGGTTTGTGCTGTGGTGGAGACCTCTGTGGGCTATACTCGGCCTTGTCTCAGGATTGTAAGTTGGTGGTTGAGGATATCCCTCTAGTGGTGCGGGGGCTGTGCTTTGGCAGAGTGGGTGGGGTTATATCCTTCCTGTTTGGCCCTGTCCGGGGTTTCTTCGGATGGGGCCACAGTGTCTCCGGACCGCTCCTGTCTCAGCCTCCAGTATTTATGCTGCAGTAGTTTATGTGTCGGGGGGCTGGGGTTAGTTGGTTATACCTGGAGTACTTCTCCTGTCTTATCCAGTGTCCTGTGTGAATTTAAGTATGCTCTCTCTAATTCTCTCGTTCTCTCTTTCTCTCTGAGAACCTGAGCCCTAGGACCATACGTCAGGACTACCGGGCATGATGACACCTTGCTGTCCCCAGTCCGCCTGGCCTTGCTGCTATTCCAGTTTCAACTGTTCTGCCTGCGGTTACGAAACCCCTACCTGTCCCAGACCTGCTGTTTTCAACTCTTAATGATCGGCTATGAAAAGCCAACTGAGAGACCTGAGCACCTAGGACCATACGTCGGGACTACCGGCCGTGGTGACTCCTTGCTGTCCCCAGTCCGCCTGGCCTTGCTGCTATTCCAGTTTCAACTGTTCTGCCTGCGGTTATGGAACCCCTACCTGTCCCAGACCTGCTGTTTTCAACTCTTAATGATCGGCTATGAAAAGCCAACTGAGATTTATTCCTGATTATTATTTGACCATGCTTGTCACTTATGAACATTTTTGAACATCTTGGCATGGTTCTGTTATAATCTTCACCCGGCACAGCCAGAAGAGGACTGGCCACCCCTCATAGCCTGGTTCCTCTCTAGGTTTCTTCCTAGGTTTTCGCCTTTCTAGGGAGTTTTTCCTAGCCACCGTGCTTCTACACCTGCATTACTAGCTGTTTGGGGTTTTAGGCTGGGTTTCTGTACAGCACTTCGAGATATTAGCTGATGTAAGAAGGGCTATATAAAATAAAATTGATTGATTGATTGATTCTGTCATTGCACGCCTGTCTAGATATGAATGTCAAAAGCGATAAAAGAGCTTGCTGGCCCAGTCTGTAATCCAACCAACAGCTGACCCTGAAACTGTTTGACTAATAACTCTTTATTTTCTGTCTGAACCATAGACTTAGATAGACAACATCATTATTGTATCTGTCCCATTATGGCGTCTGTGAGAGCACAGGCAGTACCATTGAGGCCATCTCCATTGTGAAGTCATCCATTTTCTTCCTCTACTACTTCTACTGGTAAACAAACTAAATGGGTACATACTGCCACCTAGAATGTGTTGTTTGAACAAGTATGAAGCCAAGGCTGGCGATTTACTGCCACCTGCAGTAATGATATCTTTCCTCATTAGTATAATTCATTGGCTGATCCCTCCTGATGACCAGGATGGATTTATGTGATCCTTCCTTAATCCACAGGAAGTCCCACCCAGTTGACTACTTCAAAATGGTGGAATCCCTCAATGGCAATGTCCATGCAAAAAACGGTTATATCCAGCTGAGGCCTCAATCATTCTTTATCGTCTGAACTGAACTTCAGCATGATACCATTTTAGCACAAGGCCCACCCATGCTGCACCACTTCCCAGTCATGTGAAATCTGTAGATTAGGGCCTAATTTATTTATTTCAATTGACTGATTTTCTTATATGAACTGTAACTCAGTAAAATCGTTGAAATTGTTGCATGCTGTGTTTATATTTTAGTTTAATATAGAATTGTCAAAGACTCCAGTCACCCAAGTCATAGACCGTTCTCTCTGCTATCGCACGGCAAGCGGTACCGGAGCGCCAAGTCTATGTCCAAAAGGCTCTTAATAGCTTCTACCCCCAAGCCATAAGACTGCTAGACTGCTGAACAATTAATAAAATGGCCACCCTGCCCCCCTTGTTTTTACACTGCAGCTACTTCCTGTTTATTATCTATGCATAGTCACTTTACTCCTACCTACATGTACAAATTACTTCGAATAACCTGTACCCCCGTACATTGATTCGGTACCGGTACCCACTGTATATAGCCTTGCTATTGTTATTTTGTTGTGTTACTTTATATTTTATTTACTTTAGTATATTTAGCAAATATTTTCTTAACTCTATTTTCTTATAACTTTATTGTTGGTTAATGCTTGTAAGTAAGCATTTCACTTTGTATTCGGCACATGTGACCAATTGTATTATATTTTATTTGGATAGCAATACACTAGTATTGAATGAATACACTTACATGTAACTAAATACTATGGTCAATTACAGGCCTTCCACAGATGTATTAAGCTATTGTATTCCACGTTTAAGATTAATGTGTTTATGTCATTGCATTAACAGTTTCATCATCTGTCCTGAGGTAGGGTATTTCCATAGAGAAGGTGCTTTGCATTGTCAGCTCATGCTTCAGTGCTCTGGGAGTGTTTATAGCCCTGGGAGTTTCAGACTGCAGGACTGAGATCTGTCTTGACACTAAGACTGCAGTGTTATCAGCATTGGGTTCAGACTTCTCAGAGCCACAGATGATGATGAAGATGATATCACTGATTCCCCTGCTGACCACTCTGGGGTTCCTGACTCAGGGTGAGAAATTCTGCTCTCTGACCTTCCTGAACTGTCGTCTTCAGACAGCAAGTTTTGAGAACAGTAGTTTGAGAAGCCTCTATGCAACTCTTTGTACATGGGGAGAGTTTGCAGTAATTTTATTTGGATTCCTATTATTTATTCTCCACCTCACATTTCCAGAATCATCTGGGGCTGGAGTTGTGACTCAGTCTCCTACTGTCAAGTCTGTTAATCTGGGAGAGTCTGTGTATCTGAGCTGCACAGCCAGCAATGGGGTGGATGATGACCTGAGCTGGTACCTGCAGAAACCTGGACAGTCCCCTCAACTCCTCTTCTATAAAATTAGTCAACGTCAGTCTGAAACTCCTGGTAATTTCAGTAGCAGCGGTATGAACCAGATTTTACTCTCACCATCAGTGTAGTCCAGGCTGAAGATGAAGGAAATTTCTACTGCATGGGTGCGTATGCTGATGGGAACATACAGTGATTTAGAGTCGTACAAAAACCTCCCTCGGTAACAATGCACAGAGACTGTACTTCTGCAGCTGGGACCCAATGCAGGTGTTGAGGAGCAACAGACTATGACATGAAACACACAGCGTTAGACAGTCCCACACCAGGACAACAATACTCTGGTTACATGAAGACAGGAGCATAGTTCACCCAACCACCTCCTCTACACAACCATAACCATTACTTCACCTCCATATAGAAACCACCACTTTACTACCACACCATTGACCTTCACATCTGGAATGTTCAGATATAAATTATTTGTGTTGAACAGACATTATTATCTTTCAAATAGAACATGGAGTGTTAGCTCTATTCATTGGATTTCTATCTTTAGCGTTCTAAACGTTTCACCTCACTGAATGCAGCCCTGATTTGCATGGTCAGGGTGGGATGGAATTTGCTTCTCCTAGAATAGAGCAGCTCTGTCCCCAGGTGGTCAGAGAGAGAGAGAGAGAGAGAGAGAGAGAGAGAGAGAGAGAGAGAGAGAGAGAGAGAGAGAGAGAGAGAGAGAGAGAGAGAGAGAGAGAGAGAGAGAGAGAGAGAGAGAGAGAGAGAGAGAGAGAGAGAGAGAGAGAGAGAGAGAGAGAGAGAGAGAGAGACAGCATGAAGCAGCAGAACACACATACAACAAAAGTCACTACAAGACAGATGACATACTGTAGCTTACTCACATTTGGAGGAATAATATAATTATGACAAAAACTATGACCTAGCTGTATCTACATGTCCGTTTGTTGTCACGGTAAATAAATGAGTCAACTAACCCATGATGTTATATTCCAAATCAAGCTTTATTAGAACTGAGGCAGATAGCAACATCACAGTAACAGTCTGAGTAGAGAACACATAGAAGTCTCCTCTACTCTATACAATACACATTACTACCCAGACTGTGGTCTCCCCAGCAGTACTAGAGTTTACTCAGGACACTACTCTACCACTCCAACACACTACTACTGCTCCAACCAGGCCCCAGCCCAGACCAGAGCCTCGTCTACTCCTGCTTCCCCAGACAGAGCTCCTGTTGTGGGCCTCCGGTAGACCCTAGCCCAGACACTGGCTCCTGCGAAGGGGGGAGGCCTGGGTGTGTTGGAAGTGGGAGACCCTGCAGGTGTAGAGCTCTCCCTGCTCCCAGCCTGCCTTGCTCAGTGTCATGGTGCTGCTGCGTCTGTAAAGGCCTTCCTTCTCTTCTTCTGGACTGGTCACGACCCCCTGGCTCACCTCCAGCCCGTCCACCTCCCAGCTCACCAGCGCCCCCTGAGGGGAGTAGCCAGTCAGCAGGCAGGCCAGTGTGGCAGAGCCCCCAGAGAGCTGCTCAGAGGAGGGGGGAGCAGAGACACTGTGGGACTGACAGTAGGACCAGCTGGAAAGGAGAGAACGTTTTAATGTTACATTCCATAGGAGAGAGAAATAGAGTGCTCTATAAAATACACAACTTATTAAGGTTCACAGAGAACACAACGCCACCCAACTCAACAACAATTACATAAATGCACAATAAAGTACATCACCGTAGCTCATATAGCTAAATGCAGATATGAAGTAGCTTTATACTCTGCTGTGCATTGTGGTGCACCTTCCTTGTTCCATACTTCGCTAACGCGTTTGTACCATTTAAAGAGGCAATCTGCTGTTCAAACATCAACAAAGCAGCCAACCCCACCAGTGTTTTTGTTTTGGTAAACAGCTGAGGGATGGAGCTTGAGAAATGTAACCTCTCTCAAATTCATAGACAGAGCTATGGATGCAAGGACTGACCATCCATAAGATAAAAAATATCACTTCAACCATGTTTTGAGGCTATATTGTGTTTGTTTGACATTATTTTGTTGACCAACAATTGAGTAAAACATGATTATATTTTGGGTTCTGATAAGAGTATGGAAGTTGAACTAAGCTCATGATGCATATAAAAAATATGTATATATATTCTTCAAGAATTAATCGATATTTGTTATTATCTATCAAGTTCCAAAATGGATGTAGCAATCGCAGATTGCCCTTTTAAAGTCGGTCCACATCCATAATATCAGACAAGAAAACATGTTTCGCTAGGGACCAGAACTTTTTCTGTTATATTCATAAGATTCTCTGTGTAATTCACTAGTCATAGCAGGGAACTTAACCTAATTAAAGCTCTTTGAATAAAAACTCTGTTTCTTTTGTATAATTTGTTCAATGTCAGGTTGTGTGGCTGCGTAACTGAAAGTCTCCCACTGACTGTAGCTACTAGTTTCCATTCTAAACCCTCCATTCTAAAATAAATACTAATAGTGGGGTTTCCTTTACAGAGTTTGAGTCTTAAAATGTCTGGTCTTCAGTATGTCTAAATTCTGTAGTGTTTTGTAAGAAGTAGTAAATTAAAGAACACTTACTTTTCAGCAGCAGTTTGGTCCCTCCACCGAACGTGTTCCACGGTGAGACAGTCTAGTTAAGACGCCATACAAAACCTCCTTCACACAAGAGTGAGCACACCCTGCACTAACAGAACCACTCATATACAGTGAGGGAAAAAAGTATTTGATCCCCTGCTGATTTTGTCCGTTTGCCCACTGACAAAGACATGATCAGTCTATAACTTTTATGGTAGGTTTATTTGAACAGTGAGAGACAGAATAACAACAAAAAAATCCAGAAAAACGCATGTAAAAAATGTTATACATTGATTTTCATTTTAATGAGGGAAATAAGTATTTGACCCCTCTGCAAAACATGACTTAGTACTTGATGGCAAAACCCTTGTTGGCAATCACAGAGGTCAGACGTTTCTTGTAGTTGGCCACCAGGTTTGCACGCATCTCAGGAGGGATTTTGTCCTACTCCTCTTTGCAGATCTTCTCCAAGTCATTAGGGTTTCGAGCCTGACGTTCGGCATTTCGAATCTTCAGCTCCCTCCACAGATTTTCTATGGGATTAAGGTCTGGAGACTGGCTAGGCCACTCCAGGACCTTAATGTGCTTCTTCTTGAGCCACTCCTTTGCTGCCTTGGCCGTGTGTTTTGGGTCATTGTCATGCTGGAATACCTATCCACGACCCATTTTCAATGCCCTGGCTGAGGGAAGGAGGTTCTCACCCAAGATTTGACGGTACATGGCCCGTCCATCATCCCTTTGATGCGGTGAAGTTGTCCTGTCCCCTTAGCAGAAAAACACCCCCCAAAACATAATGTTTCCACCTCCATGTTTGAAGGTGGGGATGGTGTTCTTGGGGTCATAGGCAGCATTCCTCCTCCTCCAAACACGGCGAGTTGAGTTGATGCCAAAGAGCTCAATTTTGGTCTCATCTGACCACAACACTTTCACCCAGTTCTCCTCTGAATCATTCAGATGTTCATTGGCAAACTTCAGACAGGCCTGTATATGTGCTTTCTTGAGCAGGGGGACCTTGCGGGCACTGCAGGATTTCAGTCCTAAACGGCGTAGTGTGTTACCAATTGTTTTATTGGTGACTATGGTCCCAGCTGCCTTGAGATCATTGACAAGATCCTCCCTTGTAGTTCTGGGCTGATTCCTCACCGTTCTCATGATCATTGCAACTCCACAAGGTGAGATCTTGCATGGAGCCCCAAGCCGAGGGAGATTGACAGTTCTTTTGTGTTTCTTCCATTTGCAAATAATCGCACCAACTGTTGTCACCTTCTCACCAAGTTGCTTGGCGATGGTCTTGTAGCCCATTCCATCCTTGTGTAGGTCTACAATCTTGTCCCTGACATCCTTGGAGAGCTCTTTGGTCTTGGCCATGGTGGAGAGTTTGGAATCTGATTGACTGATTGCTTCTGTGGACAGGTGTCTTTTAAACAGGTAACAAGCTGAGATTAGGAACACTCCCTTTAAGAGTGTGCTCCTAATCTCAGCTCGTTACCTGTATAAAAGACACCTGGGAGCCAGAAATCTTACTGATTGAGAGGGGGTCAAATACTTATTTCCCTCATTAAAATGCAAATTAATTTATAACATTTTTGACATTCGTTTTTCTGGATTTTTTTGTTGTTATTCTGTCTCTCACTGTTCAAATAAACCTACCATTAAAATTATAGACTGATCATTTCTTTGTCAGTGGGCAAACGTACAAAATCAGCAGGGGATCAAATACTTTTTCCCTCACTGTAGCTCCACACAGCTTTGTAGAACTTTGTTATTTTCATAAAGCATTACACATCTTTACATACAATTACAGTATCAGTATTTGAATCTCTTAATCAAATTCAAATTCACTGGAAAAAGGTTTTTTGTCCAATGATGTCATATGTTATCATGTGAGTGAGACATTGTCATTTGAGGCAAATATCAATATTGACAATTGTGCCATTTTACTGTCAAAATCAGAAATATAAAGCAATTCACATGATTATTTTTTGCAGATTCATCATCTGTCCCGAGGGAGGGTATTTCCATAGAGAAGGTGCTTTGCATTGGCAGCTCATGCTTCAGTGCTCTGGGAGTGTTTATAGCTCTGGGAGTTTCAGACTGCAGGACTGAGAGCGCTCCTTCAACACAACAGAAACCACGACAACCATGACTCTGATCACCATCTTCATCTGGACACTGGTCTGCTGCTGCTTCAAAGGTTTGTTGTTTTCTAACTCTTACAATGGAAAAAGGACATATTGTTGAGTACCTTGTATAATCATTGAAATGGCTATCATTAAATAAAATGAAATTTAAATTATTACTTATTCATTGATCAATTTATATTTTTCCTCTTCAGGATCCAAAGGTCAGGTGACTGTGACTCAGCCTCCTGTAGTGACATTTTCTCCAGGAGACCCCGTCACTCTGACCTGTAAAACCAACCCTAAAGTGTACAAATGGAGTAGTGGAGATGAGGGTGCGTTCTGGTATCAACAGAGACCTGGAGAAGCTCCCAAACTCCTGATAAAATATGCAAAGAAACTGCTAGATGGGATTCCTGCTAGATTCAGTGGCAGTGGGTCTGAGAGTGACTTCACTCTGACCATCAGTGGAGTCCAGGCTGAAGATGCAGCAGTTTACTACTGTCAGAGTTACCACAGTGGTGGTGTGTTCACACAGTGATTTAGAGCCGTACAAAAACCTCCTGCATGAAATGACATACATCACTGGTCCACTGAACACACAACTAAGGGTCTTGTTATATGACATCAGCAAGTTTAACCACTTTACTAACTCACAGAAATAATGGTTACAAACTAGTATCATAACCCTCCCTACCTCCCATGGCTACAAATATCCTCCTTATCAGAAAGATACAGGTAAAATAGTCTCATTGAGGATGAATAATCCATATCATGTCAACATAAAGTAATGTGTGTAGCTTCAGGGAAGCAGTTCAGTGTGTGTGTTTGTGTGTGTGTGTGTGTGTGTGTTGTTTGTGTGTGTTTGTGTGCATGCGACAGAGAGAGAGCACTGTGAAACAGAAACTTAGATTTGCATGGCTCCTCTCCCAGAATAGAGCAGTACACTCCCCAGATGTTCCCCCATCCTTAACACCACACCAGAACTAGACCAGAGGAGGTTGGCCAGTGGACGTCAGACAGACTGGTTGAGGTCAAAGATCAAAGTCAGAGGTCAGATGTCAGTCAGTTCACTAGTATTGTGGTGTGGTGTGGAAAGGGTTGGGCACCGGAAGTCAGACAGACTGGTTGAGTTCAAAGGTCAAAAGGTCAGAGACAGTGACGTACTACAGTTTGGCAGGCCCTCGTCAATGGGGGTGGAGCTACCTTCCTACAATTCTACATATTTTGCCATGGGGCACAGAGAGAAAATGTGCAGTTTTATTGCTTATCTCATGCTATTCTACACATTTTGCCATGAGGATGAGAGAAAATGTTGCTGTTTTAAAGCTAATTTCCTGCAATTCTACACATACAGTGCCATGCAAAGGTATTCAGACCCCTTGGATTTCTTCACATTTCATTGTGTTACAAAGTGGAATTAAGATTTTAAAAATCAAACTAAAATATAATTGATGCGTAAGTATTCAACCCCTTTGTTTAGTCAAGCCTAAATTAGTTCAGGGGTAAAATGTGGCTCAACAAATCACATAATAAGTTACGTGGACTCTGTGTGAAATAACAGGGGTTGACAAGATATTTAATGATTAACTCTTCCTCTGTCCCCATACATACATATTAGTCATTTAGCAGACGCTCTTATCCAGAGCGCCTTACAGGAACAATTAGGGTTATGTGCCTTGCACAAGGGCACATCAACAGATTTTTCACCTAGTCGGCCCTGGGATTCAAACCAGTAACCTTTCAGTTACTGGCCCAACGCTCTTAAGTGCTAGGTTACCTGCCGCTCAGCTGTAAGACCCCTTAATCAAGTATTGAATTTCATGCACAGATTCAACTACAAAGACCAGGGAGCTAATCTAAAGCCTCATAAAGAAGGGTAGTAATGTATAGATGGGTATCAATAACAAATCAGACATTAATTATCTCTTTAAGCGTGGTCAAGTTAATAATTATGCTGTGGATTATGTATTAAACCACCCAGACACATCAAAGATGTAGTCGTCTTTCTGAACTGAGTTGCAGGACAGGAATAAAACTGCTACAGAGTTCAGTGGCTGTGATGGGAGAGAACTGAGGAAGGATCCACAACATTGTAGTGACTCCACAATAATGACCTAAATGACAGAGTGAAAAGAAGAATGCTAATATGCAAAAATATGCAAAAACATGCATCTTGTATGCAACAAGGCTCTATAGTAACACTGCAAAATGAACACACCAAAGGAATACCCTTTTTGGCCAAAGTGCATAGGCTTATGTTTGGGGCAAATCCAACAAAACACATCACTGAGTAACTGCCTGCTTATTTTAAAGCATGGTGGTGGCTGCGTCATGGTATGGGTTTTCTTGACATCGGGAAATACTGGGGAGTTTTTCAGGATAAAAAGAAACAACATGGAGCTAAGCACATGTAAAGTCCTTGAGGAAAACCTGCTTAAGTCTGCTTTACACCAGAGACTGGGAGAGGAATGCACCTTTCAATAGGACAATAACCTACAACACAAGGCCAAATCTACACTGGAGTTGCTTACCAAGAAGACAATGAATGTTCCTGAATGGCCAAGTTACAGTTTTGACTTAAATCTGCTTGAAAATCTATGGCAAGTTTTGAAAATTGCTGTATAGCCATGATCCCCAACATCTTGACAGAGCTTGAAGAATTTTGAAAAGAGTAATGGGCAAATATTGCACAATGCAGGGATGAAAAGCTCTTAGAGACTTACCTAAGAAGACTCACAGCTGTAATCGATGCCAAAGGTGTTTAACTCAGGCAGCTGAATACTTATGCAACGACTATATTTTAGTTTTTAAATTGTAGTAATCTTTACAAAATATTAAAATGTTCTTGCACTTTGTGTAGATTGTTGACAACAACATTTCAATTAAATCCATTTGAAACCACTTTGTAGTACAATACAATTTGAAGAAATCCAAGGCGTCTGAATACTTTTGCAAGACACTGTATTGCCATTGGGCAGAGAGGAACATTTGCAGTTTATAGCTAATCTCATGCTATTCTACACATTTTGCAATGAGGCTGAGAGAATATGGCATTTTGAAAGCTCATTTCCTCTAATTCTAAACATGTTGGCAATGGCTTATGATGTTTATATCCTATCTTACGAGGGTGGGGCGACCATAGAGCTTGGTTCAAAATATACAGGTTAAGATAAGAGGATTCTAATATCCCACAGCTGTTTGCAATTCATGGGACAAGCATTGCTAGTTAGCAACGGCACTAGTAGTTATCAATGGAGCTGGTCACATGAATTTGTTTATTTTCTAACGCTTCCGCATGGAATTACTTCATTGTATTAAACGTCCCATCTTCAACCTAGCCATGGAGATCCTATTAAATTACTTGAGGGGCTATGTCATAAACCCTCAAAGTTCCAGAATGGGGTGAAAATGGCAGCCATTGTGGTCATGGAGAAATCCAAACCAGTCTAATTGGAATGAATGGCAGTAGAGGCATAATCCTGTTTTTATTTATGCAGGAAAATAAAAGTAAGGCATGTGATATATCGGAAATTGCGTAATAGAATTACTATCAACCTAAATTATTGTCATATAATCATAAATACAGTTTATTTGGGTTTTATACCAATTTTCTGTATAAGTAGCCTCTAAAATATGTGTAAACAAGACAATATATGTCTAAATTGTTATTTTCTTGGAAAGCTGTGAGTGCTATTATATGATACAATATCAGTACTTGTTGCATTTACAACTTGTCTGTCCTATCATCAACTGATTTCAGCAGGTGTATGGCTGTGGATTGACTGCATTGTTTAAATGGACTGTGGGCATATTGGCAGTTAATTTGAACAATTAATGCAATCATTCCTCTAAAACTGTCTGGCTAGCTAGCTAATAAACATACAGTGCAGATAAATTCTTCAAATGTATTATTTGACAAAATATCTTATCACAGCACTGGCAAGCCATGGTTGACCAACTCCCTGACCAAAATGGCGAACCTTTATTCCTTCATAATAAGGTTCAAGTCATAGAGAATGATAGATGCCTCGAGTGGCCAAAATAACATTTTAGCATGGGCAGCACCATGGAGGGCTTCCACCATGCTTCCGCCATTTTAAAGTAGTCAAAGTAGTCAACAGGGTGGCAATTCCTATGGGTTGTAGCCTGAATGGCACTGCCCATGCTGTCACAGATGCTACAATGGTACAAATATAAAGATGAGTCCTCTATCTGTCTGTATGGTTCATGTCCGTTCAAGTGAAACTTCCCATCCTTACTTTTGATAACTCTGACAGCATGTGTATGCCACACTAGTTAAAGCATAAAATTCACTTTTTATTGCCAGCAGTCAAATTCTGGAGACGTTGATGCTGTTGTGTCATTGCACACCTATCTATAAAGCAATAAACAGTTTGCAGGCCCGGTCTGTAATTCCACCAACAGCCTGACACGGCCACTGTTTGACAAATAACTATTTATTATCTGTCTGAACTGATCTTCAGCATGATGCCATTTTAGCACAAGAGGGCGCCATCAACCTGAAAATATCAGAGCCATTAATTTACTGTAGAAAGTAAGGCTCCAGTAAGCATCACCTATATCCATTGGTCTAGTCTGTTCAGTCTTCTCAGAGCCACAGATGATGATGAGGAAGATGATATCACTGATTCCACTGCTGATCACGCTGGGGTTCCTGACTCAGGGTGAGAAACTCTCAGCATCTCTCCCTGTGGTCTACTTGTTTTAAGAGGTTTTAATTTTTACATTTACATTTTAGTCATTTAGCAGACGCTCTTATCCAGAGCGACTTACAGTTAGTGAATACATTATTTTTTTTAAATACTGGCCCCCCGTGGGAATCGAACCCACAACCCTGGCGTTGCAAACGCCATGCTCTATCAACTGAGCTACATCCCTGCCGGCCAATTCCCTCCCCTACCCTGGACGACGCTGGGCCAATTGTGCGCCGCCCATGAGTCTCCCGGTCGCGGCCGGCTGCGACAGAGCCTGGATTCGAACCAGGATCTCTAGTGGCACAGTTAGCACTGCGATGCAGTGCCTTAGACCACTGCGCCACTCAGGAGACAAATTTAATGGGCTTGTACATGTTTGGACATGGAAAAAGTTGATAATTCCTTTATTTTTATTATTATGACTAATCAAAGATAATTTCCCACTGTTTCCATTTCAGAGTCATCTGCACAACGTGTCCTGAATCAAGATGATAAGCCAAAGTCAGTTTGTCTGGGAGAGAGTGGGTCTATCAGTGCTGTTGCAAGTTCAACTGGTATTGGTAATGACATGAGCTGGTACCTGCTGAAACCTGGACAGGCTCCTAAACTCCTCATCTATAGAGTAAATACACTTCAGTCTGGAACACCATCTAGATTCAGTGGCAGTAGATCAGGTACTGAGTATAGTCGTGGACAAAAGTTTTGAGAATGACACAAGTATTGGTCTTCACAAAGTTTGCTGCTTCAGTGTTTTTAGATATTTTTGTCAGATGTTACTATGGTATACTGAAGTATAATTACAAGCATTTCATAAGTGTCAAAGGCTTTTATTGACAATTACATTAAGTTTATGCAAAGAGTCAATATTTGCAGTGTTGACCCTTCTTTTTCAAGACCTCTGCAATCCACCCTGGCATGCTGTCAATTAATTTCTGGGCCTGACTGATGGCAGCCCATTCTTGCATAGTCAATGCTTGGAGTTTGTCAGAATTTGTGGGTTTTTGTTTGTCCACCTGCCTCTTGAGGATTGACCACAAGTTCTCAATTGTATTAAAGTCTGGGGAGTTTCCTGGCCATGGACCCAAAATGTCAATGTTTTGTTCCCCGAGCCACTTAGTTATCACTTTTGCCTTATGGCAAAGTGCTCCATCATGCTGGAAAAGGCATTGTTCATCACCAAACTGTTATTGGATGGTTAGGAGAAGTTGCTCTCGGAGGATGTGTTGGTACCATTCTTTATTCATGGCTGTGTTCTTAGGCAAAAGTGTGAGTGAGCCCACTCCCTTGGCTGAGAAGCAACCCCACACATGAATGGTCTCAGAATGCTTTACTGTTGACATGACACAGGACTGATGGTAGCGCTCACCTTGTCTTCTCCGGACAAGCTTTTTTCCGGATGCCCCAAACAATCGGACAGGGGATTCATCAGAGAAAATGACTTTACCCCAGTCCTCAGCAGTCCAATCCCTGTACCTTTTGCAGAATATCAGTCTGTCCCTGATGTTTTTCCTGGAGAGAAGTGGCTTCCTCGCTGCCCTTCTTGACACCAGGCCATCCTCCAAAATTCTTTGCCTCACTGTGCGTGCAGATGCACTCACACCTGCCTGCTGCCATTGCTGAGCAAGCTCTGCACTGGTGGTGCCCCGATCCCGCAGCTGAATCAACTTTAGGAGACGGTCCTGGCGCTTGCTGGACTTTCTTGGGCGCCCTGAAGCCTTCTTCACAACAATTGAACCTCTCTCCTTGAAGTTCTTGATGATCCGATAAATGGTTGATTTAGGTGCAATCTTACTAGCAGCAATATCCTTGCCTGTGAAGCCCTTTTTGTGCAAAGCAATGATGACGGCACGTGTTTCCTTGCAGGGAACCATGGTTAACAGAGGAAGAACAATGATTTCAAGCATCACCCTCCTTTTAAAGCTTCCAGTCTGTTATTCAATCAGCATGACAGAGTGATCTCCAGCCTTGTCCTCGTCAACACTCTCACCTGTGTTAACGAGAGAATCACTGACATGATGTCAGCTGGTCCTTTTGTGGCAGGGCTGAAATGCAGTGGAAATGTTTTTTGGGGATTAAGTTCATTTTCATGGCAAATAGGGACTTTGCAATTAATTGCAATTCATCTGATCACTCTTCATAACATTCTGGAGTATATGCAAATTGCCATCATAAAAACTGAGGCAGCAGACTTTGTGAACATTTATATTTGTGTCATTCTCAAAACTTTTGACCATGACTGTACACTCTTACAATCACTGGTGTCCAAGCTGAAGATGCAGGAGAATACTATGGTATGGGTAATTATGGAGGCACAGAGCGTTTCACACAGTGATTTAGAGTCGTACAAAAACCTCCCTCAGTCAGACTGCACAGAGACTGTACTGCTGCAGCTGGGACCTACTGCAGGTGTTGAGGAGCAACAGACTCTGACATGAAACACACAGCGTTAGACAGTCCCACACCAGGACAACATTACTCTGGTTACATCATGACAGGAGCATAGTTCACCAAACCACCTCCTCTACACAACCATAACCATTACTTCACCTCCATATAGAAACCACCACTTTACTACCATATCATTGACCTTCACCTCTGGAATGTTCAGATAGAAATGCATTGTGTAGAACAGACATCATTATCTGTCAAATAGATCATGGAGTGTTAGATCTATTCATTGTATTTCTACCTTTAATGTTCGAAACGTTTCACCTCACTGAATGCAGGCCTGATTTGCATGGTCAGGGTGGGAGGGTTTTGCTTCTCCCAGAATACCTCTGTCCCAAGGGGGTGTGTGAGAGAGAGAGAGAGAGAGAGAGAGAGAGAGAGAGAGAGAGAGAGAGAGAGAGAGAGAGAGAGAGAGAGAGAGAGAGAGAGAGAGAGAGAGAGAGAGAGAGAGAGAGAGAGAGAGAGAGAACACCTACTTGGAGGTGACAGCATTCCCTCCCCCACATGCCCCCCTAGGCACAACTACAACAACATAACCATCAAAAATGGGTCACAACTCCTGCAGCTCTGTCGCACACTGGGTATGTACATAGTCAATGATAGGCTTCGAGGGGACTCCTATGGTAGGTACACCTACAGCTCATCTCTTGGCAGTAATACTGTAGACTACTTTATCACTGACCTCAACCCAGAGTCTCTCAGAGCGTTCATAGTCAGCCCACTGACACCCCTATCAGACCACAGCACAATCACAGTCTACTTAAACAGAGCAATACTCAATCATGAGGCATCAAAGCCAAAGGAACTGAATAATATTAAGAAATGCTATAGATGGAAGGAAAGTAGTGTTGAAACCTACCAAAAAACAATTAGGCAACAACAAGAACAACAGACAACTCCTGGACAAAACGTTCCACTGTAATAGTGAAGGTGTAAACTTGGCAGTAGAAAATGTAAACAGTATATTTGACCTCTTAGCTTCCCTATCAAATCTAAAAAACCTCTTACAGAAATCTGAAGAAACGCAACAACAGTGACAAATGGTTTGATGAAGAATGCAAAAACCTAAGAAAGAAATTGAGAAACCTAACCAACCAAAAACATAGAGACCCAGAAAACCTGAGCCTACGCCTCCACTATGGTGAATCACTAAAACAATACAGAAATACACTACGGAAAAAGAAGGAACAGCATGTCAGAAATCAGCTCAATGTAATTGAAGAATCCATAGACTAACCACTTCTGGGAAAATTGGAAAACATTAAACAAACAACAACACGAAGAGCTATCTATCCAGAACGGAGATGTATGGGTAAACCACTTCTCCAATCTTTTTGGCCCTATACCAAAGAACAAACAGCAAAAAATATATACAGGATCAAATGCAAATGTTAGAATCAACTATTAAAGACTACCAGAACCCTCTGGATTCTCCAATTACATTGAATGAACTACAGGACAAAATACAAACCCTCCAACCCATAAAGGCCTGTGGTGTTGATGGTATCCTCAATGAAATGATAAAATATACAGACCACAAATTCCAATTGGCTATACTTAAACTCTTTAACATCATCCTTAGCTCTGGCATCTTCCCCAATATTTGGAACCAAGGACTGATCACCCCAATCCACAAAAGTGGAGACAAATTTGACCCCAATAACTACCGTGGAATATGCGTCAACAGCAACTTTGGGAAAATCCTCTGCATTATCATTAACAGCAGACTAGTTCATTTCCTCAGTGAAAACAATATACTAAGTAAATGTCAAATTGGCTTTTTACCAAATTACCATACGACAGACCACGTATTTACCCTGCACACCCTAATTGACAAACAAACAAGCCAAAACAAAGGCAAAGTCTTCTCATGCTTTGTTGATTTCAAAAAAGCTTTTGACTCAATTTGGCATGAGGGTCTGCTATACAAATTGATGGAAAGTGGGGTTGGGGGAAAAACATACGACATTATAAAATCCATGTACACAAACAACAAGTGTGCGGTTAAAATTGGCAAAAACACACACATTTCTTTCCACAGGGCCGTGGGGTGAGAATAGGATGTTGTTTAAGCCCCACCCTCTTCAACATATACATCAACGAATTGGCGAGGGCACTAGAACAGTCTGCAGCACCCAGCCTCACCCTACTAGAATCTGAAGTCAAATGTCTACTGTTTGCTGATGATCTGGTGCTTCTGTCACCAACCAAGGAGGGCCTACAGCAGCACCTAGATCTTCTGCACAGATACTGTCAGACCTGGGCCCCGACAGTAGATCTCAGTAAGACAAAAATAATGGTGTTCCAAAAAAGGTCCAGTTGCCAGGACCACAAATACAAATTCCATCTAGACACCGTTGCCCTAGAGCACACAAAAAACTAACCTCGGCCTAAACATCAGTGCCACAGGTAACTTCCACAAAGCTGTGAACGATCTGAGAGACAAGGCAAGAAGGGCCTTCTATGCCATCAAAAGGAACATAAAATTTGACATACAAATTAGAAATACTTGAATCAGTTATAGAACCCATTGCCCTTTATGGTTGTGAGGTCTGGGGTCCGCTCACCAACCAAGAATACACAAAATGGGACAAACACCGAATTGAGACTCTGCGTACAACGAAAAACACCAAATAATGCATGCAGAGCAGAATTAGGCTGATACCCGCTAATTATCAAAATCCAGAAAAGAGCCGTTAAATTCTATAACCACTTACATTTACATTACATTTTAGTCATTTAGCAGATGCTCTTATCCAGAGCGACTTACAGGAGCAATTAGGGTTAAGTGCCTTGCTCAAGGGCACATTTACGTCATTTAGCAGACGCTCTTATCCAGAGCGACTCACCAATTGGTGCGTTCACCCTATAGCCAGTGGGATAACCACTTTACAAATTTTTTTTGGGGGGGTAGAAGGATTACTTTATCCTATCCCAGGTATTCCTTAAAGAGGTGGGGTTTCAAATGTCTCCGGAAGGTGGTGAGTGACTCCGCTGTCCTGGCGTCGTGAGGGAGCTTGTTCCACCATTGGGGTGCCAGAGCAGCGAACAGTTTTGACTGGGCTGAGCGGGAACTATGCTTCCGCAGAGGAAGGGGAGCCAGCAGGCCAGAGGTGGATGAACGCAATGCCCTCGTTTGGGTGTAGGGACTGATCAGAGCCCGAAGGTACAGAGGTGCCGTTCCCCTCACTGCTCCATAGGCAAGCACCATGGTCTTGTAGCGGATGCGAGCTTCAACTGGAAGCCAGTGGAGTGTGCGGAGGAGGGGGGTGACGTGAGAGAACTTGGGAAGGTTGAACACCAGACGGGCTGCGGCATTCTGGATGAGTTGTAGGGGTTTAATGGCACAGGCAGGGAGGCCAGCCAACAGCGAGTTGCAGTAGTCCAGACGGGAGATGACAAGTGCCTGGATTAGGACCTGTGCCGCTTCCTGTGTAAGGCAGGGTCGTACTCTCCGAATGTTGTAGAGCATGAACCTGCAGGAGCGGGTCACCGCCTTGATGTTGGCGGAGAACGACAGGGTGTTGTCCAGGGTCACGCCTAGGCTCTTCGCACTCTGGGAGGAGGACACAGCGGAGTTGTCAACCGTGATGGCGAGATCATGGAACGGGCAGTCCTTCCCCGGGAGGAAGAGCAGCTCCGTCTTGCCAGGGTTCAGCTTGAGGTGGTGATCCGTCATCCATACTGATATGTCTGCCAGACATGCAGAGATGCGATTCGCCACCTGGTTATCAGAAGGGGGAAAGGAGAAGATTAGTTGTGTATCGTCAGCGTAGCAATGATAGGAGAGGCCATGTGAGGATATGACAGAGCCAAGTGACTTGGTGTATAGGGAGAAAAGGAGAGGGCCTAGAACTGAGCCCTGGGGGACACCAGTGGTGAGAGCACGTGGTGCGGAGACAGCTTCTCGCCACGCCACTTGGTAGGAGCGACCGGTCAGGTAGGACGCAATCCAGGAGTGAGCCGCGCCGGAGATGCCCAGCTCGGAGAGGGTGGAGAGGAGGATCTGATGGTTCACAGTATCAAAGGCAGCAGACAGGTCTAGAAGGACAAGAGCAGAGGAGAGAGAGTTAGCTTTAGCAGTGCGGAGAGCCTCCGTGACACAGAGAAGAGCAGTCTCAGATGAATGACCAGTCCTGAAACCTGACTGGTTTGGATCAAGAAGGTCATTCTGAGAGAGATAGCAAGAGAGTTGGCTAAAGACGGCACGCTCAATAGTTTTGGAAAGAAAAGAAAGAAGGGATACTGGTCTGTAGTTGTTGACATCAGTGGGATCGAGTGTTGGTTTCTTGAGAAGGGGAGCAACTCTCGCTCTCTTGAAGATGGAAGGGACATGGCCAGCGGTCAAGGATGAGTTGATCAGCGAGGTGAGGTAGGGGAGAAGGTCACCGGAGATGGTCTGGAGAAGAGAGGAGGGGATGGGGTCAAGCGGGCAGGTTGTTGGGCGGCCTGCAGTCACAAGTCGCAGGATTTTATCTGGAGAGAGAGGGGAGAAAGAAGTCAAAGCATAGGGTAGGGCAGTGTGAGTAGGACCAGCAGTGTCATTAGACTTAACAAACGAGGATCGAATGTCGTCAACCTTCTTTTCAAAGTGGGGGAGGATTCAGGAGGGAGGAAAATGTGGCAAAGAGCTTCCTAGGGTTAGAGGCAGATGCTTGGAATTTAGAGTGGTAGAAAGTGGCCTTAGCAGCAGAAACAGATGAAGAAAATGTAGAGAGGAGGGAGTGAAAAGATGCCAGGTCGGCAGGGAGTTTAGTTTTCTTCCATTTCCGCTCCGCTGCCCGGAGCTCTGTTCTGTGAGCTCGCAATGAGTCATCAAGCCACGGAGCTGGAGGGGAGGACCGAGCCGGCCGGGAGGATAGCGGACACAGAGAGTCAAAGGATGCAGAAAGGGAGGAGAGGAGGGTTGAGGAGGCAGAATCAGGAGATTGGAGGGAGAAGGATTGAGCAGAGGGAAGAGATGATAGGATGGAAGAGGAGAGAGTAGTGGGAGAGAGAGAGCGAAGGTTGCGGCGGCGCATTACCATCTGTGTAGGGGCAGAGTGAGTAGTGTGGGAGGAGAGCGAGAGAGAAAAGGAAACAAAGTAGTGGTCGGAGACATGGAGGGGAGTTGCAGTGAGATTAGTAGAAGTCAGCTTTGTTGGCAGCAGAACGGCAGTTCCAGAGGCTGCCTGAGACCTGGAACTCCAGGTGTGGGGTGCGTGCAGGGACCACCAGGTTAAAGAGGCAGCAGCCACGCGGTGTGGGGCGTTTGTGTAGCCTGTGCAGAGAGGAGAGAACAGGGATAGGCAGAGGCATAGTTGACAGGCTGTAGCAAATGGCTACAATAATGCAGAGGAGATCGGAATGAAATGAACTAAACATCTGGGACAGTAGAGAGCAGGGCCTCCCTCACCAAAAACTTCTACTTCTAACAACTATAATTGTTTCACTGAACCACCCGAACAAAAACTCTACCAACTTCCACCTTTAGAAATCAGAATTGTTGTGAACCACAGCGGTTCAATGTTTAAAGGAATAGACTCAACCCACTTTATTCAGCTAGCTAACTATGACACCATAGCTAACTAGCATGCTAGCATCCAAAAACAAACAGTTTAGCACCAACACTTGCATCCAAAAACACACAGTTTAGCGCCAACACTTGGTCACAACAAACCACCAATAGTGTGTTAACACACTAAGCAGATAATTCGTGTCCGTGTCTGTTGGCTAGCTAGCAATGGCCACTGTGTTGACCTTGTTTGAAGAACGGCTAGCTAGCTAGCTTCGTGCTACCCCCGGCACCGCCGAACAACAATGCCAACCCACAGTAGCTAACCACAACAGCACACGATGCCTAGCTATGACGCCATAGCTAACTAGCATGCTAGCATCCAAAAACACACAGTTTAGCACCAACACTTGCATCCAAAAACACACAGTTTAGCGCCAACACTTGGTCACAACAAACCACCAAGAGTGTGTTAACACACTAAACAGATAATTCATGTCCGTGTCTAGTTTCTTTCGTAACGCAGCAAAAAATTAAGCGTTGGTTAGCTAGCACATTAACATTGGAAACAACTCTCCACCGTTGCACTAAACAGATAATTACCAATAAACGTTACCAGTAGCTACCCGCTAGCTAGCTAGCATACCAAGAGTGTGTTAACACACAAAACAGATCATTCATGTCCGTGTCAAGTTCCTTTCATAACGCAGCAAAAAAAAAATTAAACGTTGGCTAGCTAGCTAGCACATTAGCTAGCACATTAACATTGGAAACCACTCTCCACCATTGCACTAAACAGATAATAACCAATAAACGTTACCAGTAGCTACCCGCTAGCTAGCTAGCCTCGTGCTTCGCCGGGCTCCGCCGTAACAATACTTAAACAATACGTAAACAACTTACCTACAATAATTGCCTACGGAAACCTACAATAACTACCTAAATAAACTACCTACCTACGATCTAAATACATGGTTTAAGCTTTACTCAACACCATATGAGAAGCCAAGCTTACCTCCTGCTAGAGAAAAACACAACCTCTCCCGACGAAGTCAGCACCGGAGTCAGCACCAGCACTTAAAAGAAAGCGATTCGGAACCTTCCATAACAAAGCCATCACCTACAGAGAGATGAACATGGAGAAGAGTCCCCTAAGTAAGCTGGTCCTGGGGCTCTGTTCACAAACACAAACAGACCCCACACAGCCCCAGGACAACAACAACAACACAATTAGACCCATCCAAATCATGAGAAAACAAAAAGAGAATTACTTGACACATTGGAAAGAATTTACAAAAAAACAGTGTAAACTAGAATGCTATTTGGCCATAAACAGAGAGTACACAGTGGCAGAATACTTGACCACTGTGACTGACCCAAACTTAAGGAAAGCTTTGACTATGTACAAACTCAGTGAGCACAGCCTTGCGAAAGGCCGCCGTAGGCAGACCTGGCTCTCAGGAGAAGACAGGCTATGTGCACACTGCCCACAAAATGAGGTGGAAACTGAGCTGCACTTCCTAACCTCCTGCCAAATGTATGACCATATTAGAGACACATATTTCCCGCAGAATACAGAGATCCACAAAGAATTTGAAAACAAACCCAATATTGATAAACTCTCTTATCTACTGGGTGAAAAACCACAGTGTGCCATCACAGCAGCAATATTTGTGACCTGTTGCCACAAGAAAAGGGCAACCAGTGAAGAACAAACACCATTGTAAATACAACCCATATTTATGTTTATTTATTTTCCCATTTGTACTTTAACTATTTGCACATTGTTACAACACTGTATATATACATAATATGACATTTGAAATGTCTTTATTCTTTTGGAACTTCTGAGTGTAATGTTTACTGTTAATATTTATTGTTTATTTCACTTTTGTTTACTATCTACTTCACTTGCTTTGGCAATGTTAACATATGTTTCCCATGCCAATAAAGCCCTTAAAATGAACTGAATTGAGAGAGATGAGGGAGAGAGGGAGAGAGGGAGACTGAGCATGAAACAGCAGAACACACATACACCAAACAGTCACTGCAGGACAGATGACATACTGTAGCTTCCTCTCATTTATAGGAGAAATATAGTTTTAACAAAAACTACCACCTAGCTGAAGCTACATTTCCGTTTATTGTCACAATGAATTAATGAGTCAACTAATTCATCATGTTATTTTCAAAAAAAGTTGGTGTGCCTCAATGCTTGGTTGATAAACAAGACACACACAGCTGGCCAACAATTATGTGGAGCAGTATAGTGTGTGTAAGTACATGTGTGTGTTTGACTGATAGAGAGCCCTGTGAAACAGAAATTTAGATTTGCGTGGCCCCTCTCCCAGAATAGAGCAGTACACTCCCCAGATGTTCCCCCATCCTTAACACCACACCAGAATAGACCAGAGGAGGTTGGCCAGTGGACATCCGACAGACTGGCAGAGGGTAAAAGTTCAACGCCGTAGGTCAGATTTCAGTTACAGGTCATTTTATAGGTCACTGCACTAATCTTGTGTGGTGTCGACAGGAAGAGGTTGGCCACCGGACGTCAGCCAGACTGGTAGAGGTCAAAGATAAAAAGGTCAGAGGTCAGTTCCCCAGGGAAGAGAGTCAGTCCAACCCCAACATGCCACCAGACTGCCTGTCACTTTATTGTAGTCAGCTTTTAGTTATCTTGACAAAGAGACTAGATGAAGAGAGCACCATTTTCTAAGGTCAGATTTTACATCCCTGGTGCCCACTAGAATGGCATGAGGAAGTATTAGATAACTAGTGATGTACATCTGAAGATTCATCAGGAATTCATCAAGAATCAGCACTGAGCCAGATTCATCAGGAATTCATCAGGAATCAGCACTGAGCCAGATTCATCATGAATTCATCAGGAATCAGCACTGAGCCAGATTCATCAGGAATTTGTCAGGAATCAGCACTGAGCCAGATTCATCATGAATTCATCAGGAATCAGCACTGAGACAGATTCATCATGAATTAATCAGGAATCAGCCCTGAGACAGATTCATCATGAATTAATCAGGAATCAACACTGAGCCAGTTTCATCATCAATTCATCAGGAATCAGCACTGAGCCAGATTCATTATGAATTCATCAGGAATGAACACAGACAGATGGAAGTCCTTCATCCCAGTCTAGAATACCTCCAGGGTCACTGAAAGGTCAGCAAGTGGCAGAGGTCAACAGTTCCAAAGTCACACGCTCAGACAAACACACAACCTCCTAATGCCTCCACCAGGACCTGTCCTGTACCGCACTGCAGCATCTCCCAGACCTAATCCTGAGTAAACTAGACTGGACATCAGTCAGAGGATAACAGTAACCTCCAGGTGATATGTCTGACCTAGCAAGGTCATAGGTCAGATATGAAAGGTTGCACCTTGCCTCTGTGCCAGTACGTTTAGGACATTACAGAACATAACCATTCCTTACATCACTGGAGTCTGAAGCGGTGTATTTTCTCTGTATCCCAGCTTTCTCCTCCATCATAACTAGGAGATCTGTCACAATGTTATTTTCATTCAGAAAAGCCTCATAATGGTTATGAAGTTGGGCAAACAATGTTGTAGTGGCGCCGTGTTGAACTTGTTGATTTTTGGCAGTGTAGCCTACACAAACTTAAACCAAAACAAAATGTTATCGTCAAGTAAACAAGCGATAAAGGTAAAAATATTTTGTTTGGTTAAAGCTTGTTGTATTATCCACGTGTGCCTACAAGCTGCTGGGCATATGGTTCCAGGCGAAGAGAAGCGAAAGAGCGAGTGGGAGGAGTTTGATTAAGATACAACCAATCAGAAAACTATTTTGTTGCCACCTAGTTGAAGCAACAGATGATGACATTCACTTTTTATTGCCAGCAGTAAAATTCAGTTAACTATTATGCTACTAATATCTGGTGACTTTGATACTGTTCTGTCATTGCACGCCTGTCTAGATATGAATGTCAAAAGTGATAAAAGAGCTTGCTGGCCCAGTCTGTAATCCAACCAACAGCTGACCCTGAAACTGTTTGACCAATAACTCTTTATTTTCTGTCTGAACCATAGACTTAGATAGACATCATTATTGTATCTGTCCCATTATGGCGTCTGTGAGAGCACAGGCAGTACCATTGAGGCCATCTCCATTGTGAAGTCATCCATTTTCTTCCTCTACTACTTCTGAGATGGTTAACAAACTAAAAGGGTGCATACTGCCACCTGTACTGCGTTGTTTGAACCGGTATAATGCCAAGGATGGCATTTTACTGCCACCTGCAGTAATGGAATGTTTCCTCATTAGTATAATTCATTGGCTGATCCCTCCTGATGACCAGGATGGATTTATGTGATCCTTCCTTAATCCACAGGAAGTCCCACCCAGTTGACTGCTTAAAAATGGTGGAATCCCACAATGGCAATGTCCATGCAAAAACAGTTATATCCATCTGAGGCCTCAATAATTTTTTATGGTCTGAACTGAACTTCAGCATGATGCCATTTTAGCACAAGGCCCACCCATGCTGAACCACTTCCCAGTCATCTGAAATCCGTAGATTAGGGCCTAATTTATTCATTTCAATTAACCGATTTCCTTATATGAACTGCAACTCAGTAAAATCATTGAAATTGTTGAGTGTTGTGTTTATATTTTAGTTTAATATAGAATTGTCAAAGACTCCATCCACCCAAGTCATAGACTGTTCTCTCTGCTATCGCACGGCAAGTGGTCCCGGAGCGCCAAGTCTATGTCCAAAAGGCTCCTTAACAGCTTCTACCCCCAAGCCATAAGACTGCTAGACTGCTGAACAATTAATAAAATGGCCACCTGGCCCCCCTTGTTTTTACACTGCTGCTACTTGCTGTTTATTATCTATGCATAGTCACTTTACCCCTACCTACATGTACAAATTACCTCGACTAACCTGTACCCCCGTACATTGACTCGGTACCGGTAGCCCTGTATCTAGCCTTGTTATTGTTATTTTATTGTGTTACTTTTTATTTTATTTTTTACTTTAGTCAATTTAGTAAATATTTTCTTAACTCTATTTTCTTATAACTGCATTGTTGGTTAATGGCTTGTAAGTAAGCATTTCACGGTAAGGTCTACACCTGTTGTATTCGGCGCATGTGACCAATTCAATTTGATTTTATTTCATTTCAATAGCAATACACTAGTATTGAATGAATACACTTACATGTAACTAAATACTATGGTCAATTACAGGCCTTCCACAGATGTATTAAGCTATTGTATTCCACGTTTAAGATGATTGTGTTTATGTCATTGCATTAACAGTTTCATCATCTGTCCTGAGGTAGGGTATTTCCATAGAGAAGGTGCTTTGCATTGGCAGCTCATGCTTCAGTGCTCTGGGAGTGTTTATAGCCCTGGGAGTTTCAGACTGCAGGACTGAGATCAGTCTTGACACTTTAAGACTGCAGTGTTATTATCGTTGGGTTCAGTCTGTTCAGACTTCTCAGAGCCACAGATGATGATGAAGATGATGAAGTCAATATCACTGATTCCACTGCTGATCATGCTGGGGTTCCTGACTCAGGGTGAGAAACTCTCAGCATCGCTCCCTGTGGTCTACTGGTTTTAACAGGTTTTAATGGGCTTGTACATGGAAAAATTTGCTTAAACAAATTCCTCTCTGTCTAGCGTCGTTGGTTTGTACTTCCTCTCCTAATTATGTGTTCACCAACAAATTGGTAGCAGAGGATGGTTTCTTAATTCGATCTAAAGAGTTGGTGCGAGAGGAAAAGGCAAATCATCGATCTAAAAACAGACGGAAGAGTGACCTGAAATCCAGGAGACATCAACTATTCGTCTTGCCTCAGGAATCTGATCAGAGCGCTCATCTAAAAAGGTACACAGAGCCTGTTAAAACAAAATCTTGCATATTGTATTATAGACCAATACCAAATTTTGATCAGTAGTACTGAGTGTGAGTATGAATACTTGTTAAAACAATTTCCCATCCTAATGAATTAAGGCATAAGTGAGATATCTGGTACTGTGATTTATACTGTAAAATTTCCTACGTATAAGTTTCCACATTTAAAAGGTCCTATTTTTAGGTTGTGTGGGGAGTGTGCTTTCACACGTTAGATAGGTTGTGAGTTTCCACATTTAAAAGGTCCTATTATTAGGTTGTGTGGGGAGTGTGCTTTCACACGTTAGATAGGTTGTGAGTTTCCACATTTAAAAGGTCCTATTATTAGGTTGTGTGGGGAGTGTGCTTTCACACGTTAGATAGGTTGTGAGTTTCCACATTTAAAAGGTCCTATTATTAGGTTGTGTGGGGAGTGTGCTTTCACACGTTAGATAGGTTGTGAGTTTCCACATTTAAAAGGTCCTATTATTAGGTTGTGTGGGGAGTGTGCTTTCACACGTTAGATAGGTTGTGAGTTTCCACATTTAAAAGGTCCTATTTTTAGGTTGTGTGGGGAGTGTGCTTTCACACGTATTTAAGTTTTCACATTTAAAAGGTCCTATTTTTAGGTTGTGTGGGGAGTGTGCTTTCACACGTATAAGTGGATAAGATTTGACCTATAGTGGAATCTATGTGGAATTAAGGTATCCAGAATGTGTCAAACTACGGATTGACGCATTGGTGGATAAGATTTGACCCATAAATCTAGATTACTAGACATTAGGTGGGGGAGAATCACCGAAATTGACCAGAGGTACTAAATTCCCGGAGATGCCAGCTATCTCTGTAATTTCACATTTAAAACGTTCCATTTAAATGGTTGTGTGAAAGGTGCAGTTAACCTGAGACAAAAGTCTCTAAGGGATCCAGTTGCTTCTGTGACTTCACATAATGAAGGTGCCTAAATAAGGTTGTGTGAAGGGTGGCAGTCGAACTGAGACTATGTTTTAGGACGCTCTGGTAATCTAAATTCATTAGTTGCTTCTGTGACTTCACATGTAAAATTGGTCCTTACATGAGGACGTGTGAAGGGGTGGCAGTCGAACTGAGAATGTGTTCTAGGACGCTTTGATAGCCTGAATACATTAAGCATTGTAATTCCAATTGGCTTTTTGGGTTTTTTATGTATTATAACGCGTTAATGGGTGATGGGAAGTTATAGTGAAACTGTCAGGGCGTGTTGTAGGTGTGGTGTAGGAATCAAATGCAGGAAGCAGACTGAATGTTCCAAACGCTGTATTACTGCCTAACCACAGGCAACAGGACAAAATAAGCCCGACAGCAAATTACGCACGAAGGCGAAAAGGCAATGCGCACAAACAGGTGCGACAAAAGTAACGGTGCACACACAAGTGCAAATAAGCTCCAGCACAGTGGAGAAAATACGCTCAACCGAGCGAGACACAACACTGACGGAAACAATCATACACAACACTAGACAAACACAACGAGAAACTTATAGGACACTAATTACCACAAAACAGAAACAGGTGTGGAAAAAAACAGACAAAGGCAAACGAACATGAAACATCTATCGGTGGCAGCTAGAACTCCGGAGACGACGAACGCCGAAGTCTGCCCGAACAAGGGAGAGAGGCAGCCTCGGCCGAAACCGTGACAGTACCCCCCCCTTGACGCGCGGCTCCAGACGTGCGCCGACTCCGGCCTCGGGGACGACCAGGGGGACGCGGCGCAGGGCGCGTCGGATGCCTCCGATGGAACTCCGTTAGGAGTGACGGGTCCAACACGTCTCTCCTCGGCACCCAGCACCGCTCCTCCGGACCGTACCCCTCCCACTCCACTAGATACTGGAGACCCCCCATCCGACGTCTCGAATCCAAGATGGATCTCACGGAGTACGCCGGTGCCCCCTCGATGTCCAACGGGGGCGGAGGAGTCTCCAAGATCTCATCTTCTTGGAGTGGGCCCGCTACCACCGGCCTGAGAAGGGACACATGGAACGAGGGGTTAATACACTTATATTCCACAGGTAGCTGTAATCTATAACATACCTCGTTCAACCTTCTCAGGACTTTAAATGGCCCTACAAACCGCCGACCCAGTTTCCGACAGGGCAGGCGGAGGGGCAGGTTTCTGGTAGAGAGCCAGACTCGATCACCAGGTGCGTACACCGGTGCCTCACTGCGGTGGAGATCAGCGCTCGCCTTCTGACGTCGGAGGGCCCGCTGCAGGTGGACGTGTGCAGCGTTCCAAGTCTCCTCCGAGCGCCGCGCCGACTCATCCACCGCAGGAGCCTCGATCTGGCTCTGCTGCCAGGGTGCCAGAACCGGCTGGTAACCCAACACACACTGAAAAGGAGTTAGGTTAGTGGAGGAATGGCGTAGGGAATTCTGAGCCATCTCGGCCCAGGGAACGTACCTTGACCACTCCTCCGGCCGGTCCCGGCAGTATGTTCTGAGAAACCTACCCACATCCTGGTTAACGCGTTCCACCTGCCCATTGCTCTCCGGGTGGTAACCCGAGGTGAGGCTCACCGAGACCCCCAACCGCTCCATAAACGCCCTCCAGACTCTGGAGGTGAATTGGGGACCCCGATCAGCCACAATGTCCTCGGGTACCCCGTAGTGCCGGAACACATGGGTAAACAGTGCCTCGGCAGTTTGCAGGGCCGTAGGAAGACCCGGCATGGGGAGCAAACGACAGGCCTTAGAGAACCGGTCCACAACGACCAGGATGGTAGTATTCCCTTGAGAGAGAGGAAGGTCAGTTATAAAATCCACCGAGAGGTGGGACCATGGTCGTTGTGGAACGGGCAGGGGCAGTAACTTACCCCTAGGCAGATGTCTAGGCGCCTTACACTGGGCGCACACCGAGCAGGAGGAAACATAAACCCTCACATCCCTGGCCAACGTGGGCCCCCAATATTTGGCACTAAGACAGTGCACTGTCCGACCGATACCCGGGTGTCCAGAGGAGGGTGACGTGTGAGCCCAATAGATCAATCGATCCCGACACTCGAGCGGAACATACTTCCGACCCTCCGGGCATAGTGGTGGACTAGGGTCGGTGCGTAATGCCCGCTCGAGCTCAGAATCGAGCTCCCACACCACCGGTGCCACTAGACACGACTCCGGCAGTATGGGAGTGGGCTCCACGAACCTCTCCTCCCCGTCATACAGCCGAGACAGCGCATCTGCCTTCCCGTTTTGTGACCCAGGGATGTAGGTGATCTTAAAAGAGAAACGGGTCAAAAACATACTCCATCTAGCCTGCCGAGGGTTCAGCCTCCTCGCTGCCCGGATGTACTCCAGGTTACGGTGGTCCGTCAAAATGAGGAAAGGGTGTTGAGCCCCCTCAAGCCAGTGCCTCCACACCTTAAGGGCCTGTACCACAGCTAACAGCTCCCTGTCCCCTATGTCATAATTTCGCTCCGCCGGGCTGAGCTTCTTGGAATAGAAGGCACAGGGGCGGAGTTTAGGTGGCGCGCCTGACCGTTGTGAAAGCACGGCGCCAATACCGGCCTCAGACGCGTCCACCTCTACCTGAAATGGTAAAGAGGGATCCGGATGCGCCAGCACCGGAGCCGAGGTAAACAGGTCCTTCAGCCTCCCAAACGCCCTGTCCGCCTCGACTGACCACTGCAGACGCACCGGGCCCCCCTTCAAGAGAGACGTGATGGGAGCTGCCACTTGCCCAAAACCCCGGATAAACCTCCGGTAGTAATTCGCAAACCCCAAAAACTGCTGCACCTCTTTCACAGTGGTTGGTGTTTGCCAATTACGCACGGCCGACACTCGGTCTACCTCCATCTTCACCCCTGAAGCTGACAACTGATACCCCAAAAAGGAGATCGACTCCTGGAAAAACAGACACTTCTCTGCCTTCACATACAGGTCGTGCTCCACCAGCCTCCGCAACACTCTGCGCACCAGGGCCACATGCTCGACACGGGTAGGTGAGTACACGAGAATGTCATCTATGTACACAACGACTCCCTGTCCCTGCATGTCCCTGAAGATCTCATCCACAAATGATTGGAAAACCGACGGAGCATTCATCAACCCGTATGGCATGACTAGATACTCGTAATGGCCCGAGGTGGTACTAAAGGCTGTTTTCCATTCATCATCCTTCTTGATGCGCACCAAGTTGTACGCACTCCTGAGATCTAATTTCGTGAAGAAACGCGCCCCATGCAACGACTCAGTCATGGTCGCAATCAGCGGGAGTGGATAACTATACTTCACCGTAATCTGATTGAGACCACGGTAATCGATGCACGGACGCAAACCACCATCCTTCTTCTTCACGAAAAGAAACTCGAGGACGCGGGGAAGTGGACGGCCGTATGTATCCTTGTCTCAGCGATTCGTCTATGTAAATCTCCATAGCTTTCTTCTCCTCCTGAGACAGAGGATACACATGACTCCGTGGGAGCGCAGCTCCCTGCCTGAAGGTTTATCGCACAATCCCCCTGCCTATGGGGTGGCAACCGCGTCGCCCTCGCCTTACTAAACGCGATAGCCAAATCCCCATACTCAGGTGGAATGTGCAATGCGGGCACCTGGTTTGGACTCTCCACCGAGGTAGCCCCTACGGAAACGCCCAAACATCTACCCACACACTGAGCAGACCACTCCATCAGAGCCCTCTCCTGCCACGAAATCACTGGGTTATGGGTACTCAACCAGGGCATGCCCAGCACCACCGGATACGCAGGAGAGTCAATCAGGAACAGCTGAATCATCTCCTGATGATCCCCCTGCGCACACATCCTAAGTGGCGCCGTGACCTCCCTGATTAAGCCCGTACCCAACGGACGACTATCTAGGGCGTGAACGGGAAAAGGAATATCAACAGGAAGGAGGGGAATCCCTAACTCTAAACAAAACTTCCTATCAATAAAATTCCCAGCCGCGCCTGAATCTACCAGCGCCTTATGCTGGGACTGAGGTGCTACCTGTGGAAAACGCACAGGCATACAAAAATGGGCAACAGTGAGCTCTGGGTGAGTGGGGCGCCTACTCACCTGGAGGGAATCCCCAGTGCGGGACCTGTCGTCATCTCCCCTAGGAGGCCATCCCCAGCACCTAGCCGCGGTGTGTCCTCCCCGACCACAGTTGGTGCAGTGGATGGACCCCCTAACCTGCCGACTCCTCCTCTCTCTAGCGCCAGCGCCCCCGAGCTCCATAGGACACGGCTCGGAGGCGCTGGAGGGTGGAATGGACGGACCCTCCGCAGGACGTCCGCGGGTAGCCAGCAGGGTATCCAGCCTGATGGACATATCAACCAGCTGGTCGAAAGTGAGGCTGGTGTCCCTACAAGCCAGCTCCCGACGGACGTCCTCTCGTAGGCTGCATCGGTATAGATCGATGAGGGCCCGATCATTCCACCCTGCATCTGCCGCTAGAGTACGGAATTCGAGCGCGAATTCCTGGGCACTTCTCCTCCCCTGCCTGAGGAAGACCAGACGCTCCCCCGCCGCTTTCCCCTCCGGGGGATGGTCAAACACCGCCCTGAAGCGGCGGGAGAACTCGGTGTACGTAATCGTCGTGGCGTCGATCTTCCTCCACTCCGCGTTGGCCCACTCCAACGCTTTTCCGGCCAGGCAGGAGATCAGGGCGGACACGCTCTCATGCCCTGAAGGTGCCGGGTGTACTGTGGCCAGGTATAGCTCGACCTGGAGCAGGAATCCCTGACACCCAGCCGCGGTCCCGTCGTAGGCCCTCGGGAGAGATAGTCGGACTCCGCGAGGTTCCGGCGCTGGAATGGGCGGGCTGGCCGATGGTGCTGGCAAGGCGGCTGGCGGTGGAGGCGGACCCCAGCCTCGGATTGTGGTCATCACCTCCTGCAGGGCGGACCCCATCTGCATGAGCTGCTCTTGCTGGTCCCGAAACTGGGCTTCCAGTCTTGTATGGGCTGCTTCGGCTCCTGCTGATTCCATTGCAGGTGTATGATTCTGTCAGGGCGTGTTGTAGGTGTGGTGTAGGAATCAAATGCAGGAAGCAGACTGAATGTTCCAAACGCTGTATTACTGCCTAACCACAGGCAACAGGACAAAATAAGCCCGACAGCAAATTACGCACGAAGGCGAAAAGGCAATGCGCACAAACAGGTGCGACAAAAGTAACGGTGCACACACAAGTGCAAATAAGCTCCAGCACAGTGGAGAAAATACGCTCAACCGAGCGAGACACAACACTGACGGAAACAATCATACACAACACTAGACAAACACAACGAGAAACTTATAGGACACTAATTACCACAAAACAGAAACAGGTGTGGAAAAAAACAGACAAAGGCAAACGAACATGAAACATCTATCGGTGGCAGCTAGAACTCCGGAGACGACGAACGCCGAAGTCTGCCCGAACAAGGGAGAGAGGCAGCCTCGGCCGAAACCGTGACAGAAACTTATGAAACTGAATACCAATCTGTAGAATTGAGTGAATTTGACCTAGGGTTTCAGGAACCGGGGACTGGGGAGACTGATATTGAAATTGTGCATGATTCTAGAACAAGCGTGAGATAACTAAGGCGTGGTGTGTGCTGTGTGTGGAAATTACTGCATTGGTATATGTGACTGGAATTCTGATTTTTATGATAATGATTGCATTACACATAATATAAAAACAATCAGCCTCTTTATATACGAGGGTGTCGATACATGAGATAAGTCTGTATTGATACCGATAATACATCCTTGGAAATAAAACACCAGGGACGGGATAAGTGTATAAAGATAGAGAAAGCAAGATGGCAGGGCCAAACATAACTATACCCAAATTTAATGAACATCTAGAACAACGAATGACAGACAGAGCAAGGGGAAAAGTACAGTGTAGGAAAGTTAAAAAAGTGGCGTTGGAGAGCAGGAGGGTGCAACCAAAGAAATCAGATACGATGTGTGTGGCCACTGAAGCAGCTTCCCCAGAGGCCAGTACCAGCACCACTCCTGGCCCCACCTCACTATACAGCCTAAAAGGCACCATGACTTTTGGCCCACAACCACAACCATGGCCTCAGCAAGGCACTCCACCAGGTCCTCCTAGAAGAGGGAACTACCTGTGCTACCATTGTGGAAGAACTGGACATTTCAAGCGTGATTGTTGGGATCTGCAGCAATCTAACCATCAACCCCCAGGGAGGGGAAGAGGCAGAGGAAGGGGAGGACCCCCACAACAACCATAAACCCACCTGTCTGAACTCCAGGTGCCCGAAGGCGTGATCCTCATCCAATACTACTACCACCGACATCACAGACTGAACCCAACCAAGGCGATATAGCACAGTTACAGAGCTCAGCAGGACCCTATGAACACTCAGTCTGGGCCCAGGAGGGGGCGGCAGAGGACAGGACGAACTCTGGAGGTGCCATGATGGAAGACTAGTTGAACCAGCTAGACTCTGCCCAGAACTGTTGAGTGAGGCCCACGGGCCCACGCACGAGGGAAAGTTTAAGACCCTCCAAAAGGTTTCACACATCTGGTGGCACCCTCACATGACAGAAACTGTAGACAGGTTTTCAAAATGGGTAGAGGCAATTCCTACAGAAACTACAGAAATAGAGGATGATAGGTCAGTCATTAAGTGGCTACAAACTAAGTTAATACCCAGATATGGTATACCAAGGCAGATAAGATCTGACAACCACACATTTTAGCAACAAACACCTGAAAGAGGTGGAGGAAAGATTCGGAATCATGCACAGATTCGGTTCAGTGTACCATCCTCAGTCCTAGGGACTCGTGGAACACGCCAACCTAGCCAAGGGAGGGAGGTCATATGCCCGCCCTTGATATACAACAGATAGAAATGACTGATTATGTGAAGAAATTGACGGAACTTTCTGCAGCACTCTCTTCTCAGGTGCGGAAGGCCCAAGAGGGGGAGCTGACGGGAAGTCCGCTGCCACTAAAGGTAAAGGTGGGAGACTGGGTGAGGGTAAAGGTCCACAAGAGAAAGTGGCTGGAACCCAGGTGGACTGGACCGTACGAAGTGAAGGAGGTTACTTCACACTCAGTCCAGGTCAGAGGTAAATCAGGAGCACCCTGGCACCATCTAACACATTGCACACCAGCCCCCACTCCTTCTAGAATACTGACAGAAGTCAGAGCTGATTTGAGCAGCAAAACCACAATTTGACACCAAAACATGTATATTCCCTTATGGAACAACGAACCTCGACCAGGTAGAAGGAGGAATCTTTCCCCCTGGGCAAGGTTAGGTATCTCTGATTGTTTGTTCATATGTCTTCTGCTAGGGACAGGGTTATTACTCGGTACCCTATTATGGCTTTTGGATAAACAACACACGCAGACTCCCCTTGATACTTCAACCTCCAAAAACACCTCAGCCTCCAACACCTCGGTGCAGTCACGTGTTAGACGTGCTGCAACCGATACAACATGTACTCCCACGCAGGCTAATAGCATTGTTTTTTGTGTACCCTTAAACACCACCACTACTATTTCATTAAAATGGGAAGCACTGAAGGACGTGAATGGTGGTATCTACAGTAGGTATGATTGGTATATGACTAGAGGGGGTTGGAATGAGTGGTCATGGAAAAATCTAGTAGCTGAAACCAGAGTTAATTGGGCTAGCTATTCAAGAGGGGAACAAATTCTTAGATGGAGGAAGAAGCTAACCCTCACAAAGAATGGGAACGGGGGTCTTACCATTATCATTCGAGCAGGAGCAGAGGAAAATTGTCAGGATTTTATACTAGCACCATATATGGGTTCTAGCTCTAGACAAGCTCATTGGAAAATAGATGTATGTAGCAAACGGCTGTACAAGCCGTCTGCTGTAGTGGTGGGGAACGATAAGAGCAAACCTAAGAATGTCAAAGCAGGATTAGGGGTGGGAGGACAAGTTGTTATGTCTACTACTCCCCGCACCCCTGATGATGATTTTTTAACTGCTACAGGTATTTCTGGATATTCTAACAATTGGCTACTACTAACTGAGCAAGCAGCAAACATCACACGTAAAAGCTGTGTTGTCTGTATGGGAGCTAGACCTTTATTGCGAATTGTTCCGGCTGTAATTCTCGATGACTGTATATTACCCCTTATGAAAAACGATAATCCTAGATCAAACTGTACCGAGTGGGATAAAATGTATCCTTTAGTGTCTAAAACCGATAAAAAACCTATTTTCTCCTCTACCGTAGCTAAGGCTAACTTCACCTGTATTAATATGACAGGTATGGGGATGACACTGGGAGATCTGCCTGAAAAATGGTGTGGTACCACCCTTCCTGGAAATGGAAGATTTAGATCAGTCTCCCGAGCAGATGTCTGGTGGTGGTGTGGGGGAACAACCCTATTTGATAGACTTCCCACCGACTCAACTGGGACCTGTGCCCTTATAAATCTCTTATTACCAATTTCAGTTTACCCCATAGGTGTTCACGATTTGATCACTCGTATAAATGACCAAGGCCCTAGAAAGAGGCCCAGCTGGACAAAACGCGCGGAAGGGTTCCCAACCAGAGATTCAACATACATAGATGCGATTGGGGTGCCCAGGGGAGTACCAGACGAGTACAAATTAGTAGACCAGGTATCAGCTGGATTTGAATCCTCCCTTTGTTGGTGGTGTACCATTAATAAAAACGTCGATAGAATTAACTACATACATTTCAATGTCCAAAAGTTAGGTAACTGGACACAACAAGGTTTTGAGGCCGTTCATGGTCAATTAGCTGCAACTTCCTTGATGGCATTCCAGAATAGAATTGCAGTAGATATGCTTTTAGCTGAACGAGGTGGGGTTTGTGCTATGTTTGGTGAACAGTGTTGTACTTTCATTCCTAACAACACTGCTGCAGATGGAAGTTTAACTATTGCTTTGGAAGGATTGAGGACTCTTAATGGGAAAATGAGGGAACATTCTGGGGTGGATACCTCTATGTGGGATTCCTGGATGGATGCCTTTGGAAGGTACAAAACCCTTATTTCATCAATCCTAGTCTCAGTAGCTGTGTTTATGTCAATCCTCACGCTGTGTGGTTGTTGTTGTATTCCATGTGCTAGATCATTGATTACCCGTTTAATAACCACAGCAATTTCACCTACCCCTAAAGACCATGTTGAAATGTATCCCCTCTTGGGGAATGACTGTACAGAACAGTATGTTAACAAAAATGGACAGCCCTGTAATATTAAGGGAGGACCAATGGATTGCCCATTTGATAATCCTGAATGTCTGTATGGTTTTGTCCCTGGGGGTGGGTGGGCCTGTAATGATTACAAACCTGAACAGCGACAATTGGAGGTTAGCGATTTCGAAGACCAACTCTGATTGTTGTATTCACTCACTAGAGGGGGATTAACATTGTTTAATTAACTAGCCATATAATTAGTATGCTAGTTTTGTTTTCTTTCCTTCATTATTGTTTTTCTTTTAAGACTGATTCAACTATGCTTAATGCCAACATAATTAATGGATCACGTCTAGAAGACGTGAAGAGGGGGATTTGTCGTAGTAAATATATTTACTCGTAGTGAATATAAATGTTATAGATGTGTAAGATGTTGTGCAAAGACCTATTTAGGTCAGGAGCTTGTTTTCAATAAATGCTGTTCCTATGCAAGAACAATGGACAGAGGACCATATCTTGTCACCAGGTGGCCAAGGACAACACCCACGCCACAGGCCACAATCACTTGCTGCTCCCCACGAGTTTCCCTTGAGACACACACACACACACACACACACATCTCACTGTGGACGCACACTCATTCTCAACTTGACACACATACACACACACACACACACACACATCTCACTGTGGACGCGCACACATTCTCAACTCCCCTTCTACTGGTCGGGTGCCAAGGGCAGAGGACTCTGCCGTGCACCAATGGGGCATCTGCTCTGGACAGAGCAGACCCGCCTCCTACGCCTCGGGAACCAATCAAGGGACTAGAAGAAGGACCCCTTCCTTGCTGTTACATTGTATAAAGAATGTTGAAAACTCTGTTTAATCATCTTTCTCAACTGTCTCCCTAAGAGGCAATTGATTGGGTCCATGCATGTTAAACTAACAGTACAAGATATCTCCGTGTTTAATAAACTGCCTTTTGCTTAAACAAATTCCTCTCTGTCTAGCGTCGTTGGTTTGTACTTCCTCTCCTAATTATGTGTTCACCAACACCACCATACAGAACATCTGGGTACAACTCAAACATGAATCTCAAATACACCAAATAGTTTAGTCATGATAAAAACCAACAGCTATATCCCATAACCCCCTTCCATTCCATATCTATAATGGTCAGATGATGTGGTTCTGCTCCTGTCCCCCAGATATTTACTGTCCCAAGGGGTCTACCCAGTACCCACCCTCCCTCACCCCCTATCAACCTGCTAATGTTCATTTTGTTACAGAGCAGTTTAGTCTTTGTTTAACAACCACAAGTCCACAGATATTCACAATTATATTCATAATAAAAATCAGGGACACCTTCTTTGACATTAATAAAAAGTACTTTATTTTGTTAACATTTCCAATCTAAAAGCAATACAACCACACGTACAGATGTAAAGATGCAGAAACACAAATTGATGACCAAAGCTGAAGCTATAGATAGATGTTTAGAATGATGGAATGACAGACAGATAGGTGTTCTCTGTGTACAGGGGGTCTACTGGGAGCAGTGGTGTGGCTCCAGTGTGTGAGTGACGGGGGTCTGGTCCTTTAGGGTGGCCTCACAGGTGACTGAGCCAGCATTCCTCCACTGGTCAGTGGGGAGGGTGAGGCTGCTGCTCCAGCTGTAGTGACCATCCTTCTCCAGGACCTCCAGGCTCTGGCTGCCCTGCAAGGCTCCCCCGGCCCCCAGCCTCCAACCCAGCTTCCAGCCCCCCGGGAAGCCCCTGTTGGCCAGGCACACTAGGGCAACATTCCCCTGGTCCTGCTCCTCACTGGAGGGGAGTAGGACGGTCAGGGAGGGACGTACCACACCCACTACAAGAGAGAAGGGGAGGGGGGAAAGGAGAGATGACATGTAAGGGGTAAACTGGACAAGAACCTTGAAGAACTTTCAACAACTTTAACATGAAGAAACAAATCTGATACTTTTAAAAATAGGACAAGGTCTGTGAAAATGGCAGGTTATGTATATATCTTCTACAGACTTTCACTTCCCTCCAATAACATATATGAAGCAAGACCACACACTACAATCAGTGATGTGTTAAATTACAGTACAGATATTAAACTTAGATGCTTACAATATAAAAAGTTGAATAATGCATCTTAACTGGTTTAGTGTACTTAAAGACATCAAACACTAAAACTATCCTTTTCTGTTCACAGATGTTTGGTATATGACATTTTTATCCTTGAAGGATCATTAGATAATATGGAAACAATAATTGGAATTAAATCAATTAAACATCAACAAATACAACTATTTCTCAAGAATGACTTTTTGTGACTTTTTAAATGTTTAAAACGAATGTATTATAAAAATGATAAATCTCAAGGTACTTACAGTCAATGATGAGTTTGGTGCCGCCACCGAAAGTGTACCACAGTGATACAGACTCATTGAACAGCCGTACAAAAACCTCCTGCACTTTATACACACCAGTAACTCTCTACACAACACACATTCAACCCTACCGCTGATTGTCAGTCAAAAACACCATATACAGGTGTTACGGATACAGGTATCCTGTGTCCTGTGTTTTCCTCTCCTTCTGCCCTAATCACAGGTGTCCTGTATGTTCCTGATTGGTGGTCATTGAGGTGTCTGCTGATTGCTAAGGTGGACCAATCAGTGAACATTCCTCTGCATGGCACCACCTGTTGCTGGTTTTTCAATCACACATCCCTTTGTATAAAAACCAGTCAGTTGTGTTTGTTGAGAAAGACTGTTTCCGTATGTGAGTATGGATACTGTGGTATCCTGTGTATTGTGTACTCACTAAGTTGCTGGTTACTCTGTTTGGTAATTTTGTTAGAGACTATTTTCGTATGTGAGTATGGATACTGTGGTATCCTGTGTATTGTGTACTCACTAATTTGCTGATTACTCTGTTTGGTAACTTTGTGTGTTTCTGGGAAAAGGGGAGTTTAAGCAAGTTGCCCTTGGGCGTACATTACCCGTAGGAAGAAATCTGTCTAAAAACACTAGTTAGACCTGAGCGGACCACCCCCTGTATTTTTGTATGATTAGCAGTAGCTTAGCGGTTCTTGAGGCAGGCAAGATCAGTTTAGGGGTGTTTTACACTATTGTTTCATTTCTTGGGTCCTGCTCAGCCCTTTTTCCCAAACCTTTACCGTGTGTTCAGCAATAAACCTTTTATGTTTGACGGTAGTTTATGGTTGTCGTGTAGTCTTTGTTCGCACTGTTCCATGTCATCATTCTAATTTGCATGAGTTATGTTACGGGCCTCTTCTCCATCCACCCTAGACGTTTAAAGCCACAGGGTTCGTAACATAAAGTGGGGGCTCGTCCGGGATTTATCTCATTGATACTCATGCAAATTAGTTAGTGTCTGGTTCAGTGTTGAGCTTGGCAGCTGTAACTACCAGTTTTTTTTTGTGTTCAGTATTCGACGGCTCGTGTTGCTAGTTTAGGATGGCTACTTTTGAGTTGGATGCATTTTTGGAAAACCCTACGTGGGAGGTTTTTGAGAATTGCCGTAGAGTGGATCTACAGGCTTTGGCTGACCACTTTTCTGTACCCATATCCAGGGTTTTAGTGAAAGCCGAAGTGAGGAAAGCAGTGTTAGAGATATTGTTGAACGAGCGAGTGCTTGAGTTACCGCCGCCTGAGTCTGCTGCTCCTGTAGGGGATGTGGTTGCTGCTCCTGTAAGCCCATCGGTGTCTGAGGACGAGGCTAAGGCTCCAGCCACATTGCCCCGTTTTGACCCACTCTCCCCACTGACTGACAGTGATGCCAGGATGGATGTCCGCTCGACACGGCTCCAAATGGAGGCGGAAGAGCGGGCACAAATCAGGCAAGACAAGCTGGAGATGCGTAAAATGGAGCTAGAGGCAGAACAGGAGACGCGTAAGCTAGAGGCAGAACTGGAGACGCGTAAGATGGAACTGGAGGTGCGTAAAATGGAACTGGAGGCAGAAACAGCGAGGTTAGTCTCTGCTCATACTATGCCTGCTAGTGAGCCATCCTCACCAGCTGTGTCGTCTGCTACTTTTGATATTAGTAGACAGATCACCTTGGTACCTGTGTTTAGGGAGTCAGAGGTTGATTCCTATTTCAGTGTTTTTGAACGTATAGCGGTAGCATTGAAATGGCCCGAAGAGGTATGGTGCCTATTACTTCAGTGTAAATTAACAGGTAAAGCCCAAGAGGTTCTGTCAGCGCTACCTCTTGAAGACAGTTTGAATTATGACGTGGTCAAAGCTACTGTTCTTCGTGCCTATGAGCTTGTTCCTGAGGCATATCGACAGAGATTTAGGTCTCATAAAAAGGCTTCTACTCAGACTTATGTGGAGTTTGCTAGAGACAAAGGAAATCTGTTTGACAAATGGCACAGTGCTAGTAAGGTAACTGATTTTAACTCTCTACGGGAGTTAATCTTGTTAGAAGAGTTTAAAAATTGCTTATCCGAACGCATTGTAGTTTATCTGAACGAACAGAAGGTATCCTCATTGTCGGAAGCGTCTGTATTGGCAGACGAGTTTGTGTTGACGCATAAGAGCGTGTTTTCGGCTCGTACGGAGAGCAGGGCCGCAGAGTTGTTAACTTTTAGTCCTAGTCGACCAGCAGTACATCCAGCACGCCCAAAAGATGTGCGTCACTGTTTCTATTGTCATAAGGTGGGACATTTGGTTAATGATTGCTTTCTGCTTAAACGCAAACAGGGGATGCCTCAGCACGCCAGGCCGCCAACGGGTGTTGGGCTGATTCGTACGGTTGTAAGGCCGGAATCAAGACGGAGGCCTCATAGTGAATGTGGTTTGAAAGTCTCTGTCCCAGATCACAGTTATGAACCGTTCATTTTTGAGGGGTTTGTTTCTATATCAGATGACGAAGCGTCTCAGCGTCCAGTTAGAATCCTCAGAGATACTGGTGCGGCGCAGTCGTTCATTCTATCTGATGTGTTGCCCATGTCCAATAATACATATTGTGGTTCCAGTGTGTTAGTACAAGGAATTTAAATGGGATTTGTCCCAGTGCCATTGCACTTTGTGAACGTACACTCTGAGTTAGTCAGTGGAGTGTTCAGAGTTGGCGTACGTCCTAAGTTGGCAGTAAAAGGTGTGACATTTATAATGGGCAACGATATTGCCGGAGGAAAGGTGATACCCGTATTGGAGGTATTGGATAAAAGTGACCAGTCTCTCTCCGAGGAGCTGGCACAGGGTTATCCAGATGTGTTCCCTGCTTGTGCTGTCACACGTGCTCAAGCACGACAAGTGGGTGAAGTGATAGATTTGTCGAACACGATTCTATTCAGAGAGGGTGACCCAGAGGATAGTTCGGGTGCTACCTCTGGTAAGCTGGTGCAGTCTGACCAACAGTCCAGAGAAAGGAAGAAGGATGTGGAACTTGTTGCTGAGGCAATACAGTTACCAGTTACTCGTGAGCAGCTGATCGCTAACCAAAAGGTTGACATTAGCCTGGCTAAATGTTTTTCTAGTGTTGTCTCAGAGGAGGAGCTAAAGAAGAAAAACATGGCATACTTCATTGATGGTAATCTCCTCATGCGTAAATGGACATCCCATGTTGACGCTGGCGGAGATTGGAATGCTGTTTACCAAATAGTGATTCCTACAGCCTTTCGACAAAATGTTTTATCCCTCGCTCATGATCACCAGTGGTCCGGACATCTGGGAGTCACCAAGACTTATAATCGAGTTTTGCGACATTTCTTTTGGCCTGGTTTAAAACAAGATGTGGCTCAGTTCTGTCGGACTTGCCACACCTGTCAAGTAATTGGGAAACCGAACCAGGTTATTTCCCCCGCGCCTCTTTGTCCCATACCGGCCATAGGTGAACCATTCGATCATGTGATGGTTGATTGTGTTGGACCATTACCAAAGACAAAATCTGGTAACCAGTTTATGTTGACGATTATGTGTGTGGCCACCAGGTACCCAGAGGCCATTCCTCTGCGAAGGATTACTGCTCCGGTAGTGAGTAAAGCGTTGATCAAATTCTTCTAATTTCCTTTCTAAACTTTTCAAACAAGTGTTAAAATCCTTGTCAGTTACACACCGTGTGTCAAGCGCATATCACCCAGAGTCTCAGGGTGCGCTTGAACGTTGGCATCAGACACTGAAGTCTATGCTCTGTAAATATTGCTTGGAATCTGAGAAAGATTGGGATGAGGGAGTTCCTCTAGTTTTGTTTGCTGTCCGTGAGACAGTACAGGACTCCCTAGGGTTCAGCCCAGCTGAACTGGTGTTTGGACACACCATGAGAGGACCTATGAAAGTCCTTAAGTCCTTATGAAAGTCCTTATTTTAGCAAGGGCAGCGCCATGGAGGGCTTCCACCATGCTTCCGCCATTTTAATGTAGCCAAAGTAGTCAACAGGGTGGCAATTCCTATGGGTTGTAGCCTGAATGGCACTGCCCATGCTGTCACAGATGCTATAATGGTACAAACATAAAGATGAGTCCTCTATCTGTCTGTATGGTTCATGTCCGTTCAAGTGAAACGTCCCATCCTTACTTTTGATAACTCTGACAGCATGTGTATGCCACACTAGTTAAAGCATAAAATTCACTTTTTATTGCCAGCAGTCAAATTCTGGTGACGTTGATGCTGTTGTGTCATTGCACACCTATCTATAAAGCAATAAACAGTTTGCAGGCCCGGTCTGTAATTCCACCAACAGCCTGACACGGCCACTGTTTGACAAATAACTATTTATTATCTGTCTGAACTGATCTTCAGCATGATGCCATTTTAGCACAAGAGGGCGCCATCAACCTGAAAATATCAGAGCCATTAATTTACTGTAGATAGTAAGGCTCCAGTAAGCATCACCTATATCCATTGGTCTAGTCTGTTCAGTCTTCTCAGAGCCACAGATGATGATGAGGAAGATGACATCACTGATTCCACTGCTGATCACGCTGGGGTTCCTGACTCAGGGTGAGAAACTCTCAGCATCTCTCCCTGTGGTCTACTGTTTTTAAGAGGTTTTAATGGGCTTGTACATGTTTGGACATGGAAAAAGTTGATAATTCCTTTATTTTGATTATTATGACTAATCAAAGATAATTTCCCACTGTTTCCATTTCAGAGTCATCTGCACAACGTGTCCTGAATCAAGATGATAAGCCAAAGTCAGTTTGTCTGGGAGAGTGTGTCTATCAGTGCTGTTGCAAGTTCAACTGGTGTTGATGATGACATGAGCTGGTACCTGCTGAAACCTGGACAGGCTCCTAAACTCCTCATCTATGAAGTAAAAACCCTTCAGTCTGGAACACCATCTAGATTCAGTGGCAGTAGATCAGGTACTGAGTATAGTCGTGGACAAAAGTTTTGAGAATGACACAAGTATTGGTCTTCACAAAGTTTGCTGCTTCAGTGTTTTTAGATATTTTTGTCAGATGTTACTATGGTATACTGAAGTATAATTACAAGCATTTCATAAGTGTCAAAGGCTTTTATTGACAATTACATTAAGTTTATGCAAAGAGTCAATATTTGCAGTGTTGACCCTTCTTTTTCAAGACCTCTGCAATCCACCCTGGCATGCTGTCAATTAATTTCTGGGCCTGACTGATGGCAGCCCATTCTTGCATAATCAATGCTTGGAGTTTGTCAGAATTTATGGGTTTTTGTTTGTCCACCTGCCTCTTGAGGATTGACCACAAGTTCTCAATTGGATTAAAGTCTGGGGAGTTTCCTGGCCATGGACCCAAAATGTCAATGTTTTGTTCCCCGAGCCACTTAGTTATCACTTTTGCCTTATGGCAAAGTGCTCCATCATGCTGGAAAAGGCATTGTTCATCACCAAACTGTTCTTGGATGGTTAGGAGAAGTTGCTCTCGGAGGATGTGTTGGTACCATTCTTTATTCATGGCTGTGTTCTTAGGCAAAAGTGTGAGTGAGCCCACTCCCTTGGCTGAGAAGCAACCCCACACATGAATGGTCTCAGAATGCTTTACTGTTGACATGACACAGGACTGATGGTAGCGCTCACCTTGTCTTCTCCGGACAAGCTTTTTTCCGGATGCCCCAAACAATCGGAAAGGGGATTCATCAGAGAAAATGACTTTACCCCAGTCCTCAGCAGTCCAATCCCTGTACCTTTTGCAGAATATCAGTCTGTCCCTGATGTTTTTCCTGGAGAGAAGTGGCTTCCTCGCTGCCCTTCTTGACACCAGGCCATCCTCCAAAATTCTTCGCCTCACTGTGCGTGCAGATGCACTCACACCTGCCTGCTGCCATTGCTGAGCAAGCTCTGCACTGGTGGTGCCCCGATCCCGCAGCTGAATCAACTTTAGGAGACGGTCCTGGCGCTTGCTGGACTTTCTTGGGCGCCCTGAAGCCTTCTTCACAACAATTGAACCTCTCTCCTTGAAGTTCTTGATGATCCGATAAATGGTTGATTTAGGTGCAATCTTACTAGCAGCAATATCCTTGCCCTTTTTGTGCAAAGCAATGATGACGGCACGTGTTTCCTTGCAGGGAACCATGGTTAACAGAGGAAGAACAATGATTTCAAGCATCACCCTCCTTTTAAAGCTTCCAGTCTGTTATTCAATCAGCATGACAGAGTGATCTCCAGCCTTGTCCTCGTCAACACTCTCACCTGTGTTAACGAGAGAATCACTGACATGATGTCAGCTGGTCCTTTTGTGGCAGGGCTGAAATGCAGTGGAAATGTTTTTTGGGGATTAAGTTCATTTTCATGACAAATAGGGACTTTGCAATTAATTGCAATTCATCTGATCACTCTTCATAACATTCTGGAGTATATGCAAATTGCCATCATAAAAACTGAGGCAGCAGACTTTGTGAAAATTTATATTTGTGTCATTCTCAAAACTTTTGACCATGACTGTACACTCTTACAATCACTGGTGTCCAAGCTGAAGATGCAGGAGATTACTATGGTATGGGTTACTATGGCAGCCCAGAGCGTTTCACAGAGTGATTTAGAGTCGTACAAAAACCTCGCTCAGTAACAATGTACAGAGACTGTACTGCTGCAGCTGGGACCTACTGCAGGTGTTGAGGAGCAACAGACTCTGACATGAAACACACAGAGTTAGACATTCCCACACCAGGACAACGTTACTCTGGTTACATCATGACAGGAGCATAGTTCACCAAACCACCTCCTCTACACAACCATAACCATTACTTCACCTCCATATAGAAACCACCACTTTACTACCATATCATTGACCTTCACCTCTGGAATGTTCAGATAGAAATGCATTGTGTAGAACAGACATCATTATCTGTCAAATAGATCATGGAGTGTTAGATCTATTCATTGTATTTCTACCTTTAATGTTCGAAACGTTTCACCACACTGAATGCAGGCCTGATTTGCATGGTCAGGGTGGGAGGGTTTTGCTTCTCCCAGAATACCTCTGTCCCAAGGGGGGGTGTGTGAGAGAGAGAGAGGGAGAGGGAGAGAGAGAGAGAGAGAGAGGGAGAGGGAGAGGGAGAGGGAGAGGGAGAGGGAGAGGGAGAGAGAGAGGGAGAGGGAGAGGGAGAGGGAGAGGGAGAGGGAGAGGGAGAGAGAGGGAGAGAGGGAGAGAGGGAGAGAGAGAGAGAGAGAGAGAGAGAGAGAGAGAGAGAGAGAGAGAGAGAGAGAGAGAACCGAACACCTACTTGGAGATGACAGCATTCCCTCCCCCACATGCCCCCCTAGGCACAACTACAACAACATAACCATCAAAAATGGGTCACAACTCCTGCAGCTCTGTCGCACACTGGGTATGTACATAGTCAATGATAGGCTTCGAGGGGACTCCTATGGTAGGTACACCTACAGCTCATCGCTTGGCAGTAATACTGTAGACTACTTTATCACTGACCTCAACCCAGAGTCTCTCAGAGCGTTCATAGTCAGCCCACTGACACCCCTATCAGACCACAGCACAATCACAGTCTACTTAAACAGAGCAATACTCAATCATGAGGCATCAAAGCCAAAGGAACTGAATAATATTAAGAAATGCTATGGATGGAAGAAAGTAGTGTCGAAACCTACCAAAAAACAATTAGGCAACAACAAGAACAACAGACAACTCCTGGACAAAACGTTCCACTGTAATAGTGAAGGTGTAAACTTGGCAGTAGAAAATGTAAACAGTATATTTGACCTCTTAGCTTCCCTATCAAATCTAAAAACCTCTTACAGAAATCCGAAGAAACGCAACAACAGTGACAAATGGTTTGATGAAGAATGCAAAAACCTAAGAAAGAAATTGAGAAACCTAACGAACCAAAAACATAGAGACCCAGAAAACCTGAGCCTGAGCCTCCACTATGGTGAATCACTAAAACAATACAGAAATACACTACGGAAAAAGAAGGAACAGGATGTCAGAAATCAGCTCAATGTAATTGAAGAATCCATAGACTCTAACCACTTCTGGGAAAATTGGAAAACATTAAACAAACAACAACACGAAGAGCTATCTATCCAGAACGGAGATGTATGGGTAAACCACTTCTCCAATCTTTTTGGCCCTATACCAAAGAACAAACAGCAAAAAATATATACAGGATCAAATGCAAATGTTAGAATCAACTATTAAAGACTACCAGAACCCTCTGGATTCTCCAATTACATTGAATGAACTACAGGACAAAATACAAACCCTCCAACCCATAAAGGCCTGTGGTGTTGATGGTATCCTCAATGAAATGATAAAATATACAGACCACAAATTCCAATTGGCTATACTTAAACTCTTTAACATCATCCTTAGCTCTGGCATCTTCCCCAATATTTGGAACCAAGGACTGATCACCCCAATCCACAAAAGTGGAGACAAATTTGACCCCAATAACTACCGTGAAATATGCGTCAACAGCAACTTTGCGAAAATCCTCTGCATTATCATTAACAGCAGACTAGTTCATTTCCTCAGTGAAAACAATATACTAAGTAAATGTCAAATTGGCTTTTTACCAAATTACCGTACGACAGACCACATATTTACCCTGCACACCCTAATTGACAAACAAACAAGCCAAAACAAAGGCAAAGTCTTCTCATGCTTTGTTGATTTCAAAAAAGCTTTTGACTCAATTTGGCATGAGGGTCTGCTATACAAATTGATGGAAAGTGGGGTTGGGGGAAAAACATACGACATTATAAAATCCATGTACACAAACAACAAGTGTGCGGTTAAAATTGGCAAAAAACACACACATTTCTTTCCACAGGGCCGTGGGGTGAGAATAGGATGTTGTTTAAGCCCCACCCTCTTCAACATATATATCAACGAATTGGCGAGGGCACTAGAACAGTCTGCAGCACCCAGCCTCACCCTACTAGAATCTGAAGTCAAATGTCTACTGTTTGCTGATGATCTGGTGCTTCTGTCACCAACCAAGGAGGGCCTACAGCAGCACCTAGATCTTCTGAACAGATACTGTCAGACCTGGGCCCCGACAGTAGATCTCAGTAAGACAAAAATAATGGTGTTGCAAAAAAGGTCCAGTTGCCAGGACCACAAATACAAATTCCATCTAGACACCGTTGCCCTAGAGCACACAAAAAACTATACATACCTCGGCCTAAACATCAGCGCCACAGGTAACTTCCACAAAGCTGTGAACGATCTGAGAGACAAGGCAAGAAGGGCCTTCTATGCCATCAAAAGGAACATAAAATTTGACATACAAATTAGAAATACTTGAATCAGTTATAGAACCCATTGCCCTTTATGGTTGTGAGGTCTGGGGTCCGCTCACCAACCAAGAATTCACAAAATGGGACAAACACAGAATTGAGACTCTGCGTACAACGAAAAACACCAAATAATGCATGCAGAGCAGAATTAGGCTGATACCCGCTAATTATCAAAATCCAGAAAAGAGCCGTTAAATTCTATAACCACTTAAAAGAAAGCGATTCGGAACCTTCCATAACAAAGCCATCACCTACAGAGAGATGAACATGGAGAAGAGTCCCCTAAGTAAGCTGGTCCTGGGGCTCTGTTCACAAACACAAACAGACCCCACAGAGCCCCAACAACAACAACACAATTAGACCCAACCAAATCATGAGAAAACAAAAAGAGAATTACTTGACACATTGGAAAGAATTTACAAAAAAACAATGTAAACTAGAATGCTATTTGGCCATAAACAGAGAGTACACAGTGGCAGAATACCTGACCACTGTGACTGACCCAAACTTAAGGAAAGCTTTGACTATGTACAAACTCAGTGAGCATAGCCTTGCGAAAGGCCGCCGTAGGCAGACCTGGCTCTCAGGAGAAGACAGGCTATGTGCACACTGCCCACAAAATGAGGTGGAAACTGAGCTGCACTTCCTAACCTCCTGCCAAATGTATGACCATATTAGAGACACATATTTCCCGCAGAATACAGAGATCCACAAAGAATTTGAAAACAAACCCAATATTGATAAACTCTCTTATCTACTGGGTGAAAAACCACAGTGTGCCATCACAGCAGCAATATTTGTGACCTGTTGCCACAAGAAAAGGGCAACCAGTGAAGAACAAACACCATTGTAAATACAACCCATATTTATGTTTATTTATTTTCCCAGTTGTACTTTAACTATTTGCACATTGTTACAACACTGTATATATACATAATATGACATTTGAAATGTCTTTATTCTTTTGGAACTTCTGAGTGTAATGTTTACTGTTCATATTTATTGTTTATTTCACTTTTGTTTACTATCTACTTCACTTGCTTTGGCAATGTTAACATATGTTTCCCATGCCAATAAAGCCCTTAAAATGAACTGAATTGAGAGAGATGAGGGAGAGAGGGAGAGAGGGAGACTGAGCATGAAACAGCAGAACACACATACACCAAACAGTCACTGCAGGACAGATGACATACTGTAGCTTCCTCTCATTTATAGGAGAAATATAGTTTTAACAAAAACGACCACCTAGCTGAAGCTACATTTCCGTTTATTGTCACAATGAATTAATGAGTCAACTAATTCATCATGTTATTTTCAAAAAAAGTTGGTGTGCCTCAATGCTTGGTTGATAAACAAGACACACACAGCTGGCCAACAATTATGTGCAGCAGTATAGTGTGTGTAAGTACATGTGTGTGTTTGACTGATAGAGAGCCCTGTGAAACAGAAACTTATATTTGCGTGGTCCCTCTCCCAGAATAGAGCAGTACACTCCCCAGATGTTCCCCCATCCTTAACACCACACCAGAACTAGACCAGAGGAGGTTGGCCAGTGGACATCCGACAGACTGGCAGAGGGTAAAAGTTCAACGCCGTAGGTCAGACTTCAGTTACAGGTCATTTTATAGGTCACTGCACTAATCTTGTGTGGTGTCGACAGGAAGAGGTTGGCCAGCGGACGTCAGCCAGACTGGTAGAGGTCAAAGATAAAAAGGTCAGAGGTCAGTTCCCCAGGGAAGAGAGTCAGTCCAACCCCAACATGCCACCAGACTGCCTGTCACTTTATTGTAGTCAGCTTTTAGTTATCTTGACGAAGAGACTAGATGAAGAGAGCACCATTATCTAAGGTCAGATTTTACATCCCTGGTGCCCACTAGAATGGCATGAGGAAGTATTAGATAACTAGTGATGTTCATCTGAAGATTCATCAGGAATTCATCAGGAATCAGCACTGAGCCAGATTCATCATGAATTCATCAGGAATCAGCCCTGAGACAGATTCATCATGAATTCATCAGGAATCAGCACTGAGCCAGATTCATCATGAATTCATCAGGAATCAGCACTGAGACAGATTCATCATGAATTCATCAGGAATCAGCCCTGAGACAGATTCATCATGAATTCATCAGGAATCAGCACTGAGCCAGATTCATCAGGAATTCATCAGGAATCAACACTGAGCCAGTTTTATCATCAATTCATTAGGAATCAACACTGAGCCAGTTTCATCATCAATTCATCAGGAATCAGCACTGAGCCAGATTCATTACGAATTCATCAGGAATCAACACAGACAGATTCATCATGAATTCATCAGGAATCAGCACTGAGCCAGATGGAAGTCCTTCATCCCAGTCTAGAATACCTCCAGGGTCACTGAAAGGTCAGCAAGTGTCAGAGGTCAACAGTTCCAAAGTCACACGCTCAGACAAACACACAACCTCCTAATGCCTCCACCAGGACCTGTCCTGTACCGCACTGCAGCATCTCCCAGACCTAATCCTGAGTAAACTAGACTGGACATCAGTCAGAGGATAACAGTAACCTCCAGGTGATATGTCTGACCTAACAAGGTCATAGGTCAGATATGAAAGGTTGCACCTTGCCTCTGGGGTTTAGGACATTACAGAACATAACCATTCCTTACATCACTGGAGTGTGAAGCGGTGTATGTTCTCTGTATCCCAGCTTTCTCCTCCATCGTAACTAGGAGATCTGTCACAACGTTATTTTCATTCAGAAATGCCTCATAATGGTTATGAAGTTGGGCAAACAATGTTGTAGTGGCGCCGTGTTGAACTTGTTGATTTCCGGCTGTGTAGCCTACACAAACACAAATCAAAACAAAATGTTATTGTCAAGTAAACAAGCGATAAAACGTAAAAATATTTTGTTTGGTTAAAGCTTGTTGTATTATCTGCGTGTGCCTACAAGCTGCTGGGCATGTGGTTCCAGGCGAAGAGAAGCGAAAGAGCAAGTGGGAGGAGTTTGATTAAGATACAACCAATCAGAAAACTATTTTGTTGCCACCTAGTTGAAGCAACAGATGATGACATTCACTCTTTATTGCCAGCAGTAAAATTCAGTTAACCATTATGCTACTAATATCTGGTGACTTTGATACTGTTAAAGATAAACAACAACATTATTGTATCTGTCCCAGTATGGCGTCTGTGAGAGCACAGGCAGTACCATTGAGGCCATCTCCATTGTGAAGTCATCCATTTTCTTCCTCTACTACTCCTGAGATGGTTAACAAACTAAAAGGGTGCATACTGCCACCTAGAATGTGTTGTTTGAACCGGTATAAAGCCAAGGATGGCGATTTACTGCCACCTGCAGTAATGATATGTTTCCTCATTAGTATAATTAATTGGCTGATCCCTCCTGATGACCAGGATGGATTTATGTGATCCTTCCTTCCCAGGAAGTACCACCCAGTTGACTACTTCAAAATGGTGGAATCCCTCAATGGCAATGTCCATGCAAAAATGGTTATCTCCATCTGAGGCCTCAATAATTCTTTATGGTCTGAACTGAACTTCAGCATGATGCCATTTTAGCACAAGGCCCACCCATGCAGCACCAATTCCCAGTCATGTAAAATCCGTAGATTAGGGCCTAATTTATTTATTTCAATTGACTGATTTCCTTATATGAACTGTAACTCAGTAAAATCGTTGAAATTGTTGCGTGCTGTGTTTATATTTTAGTTTAGTATAGAATTGTCAAAACTCCAGTCACCCAAGTCATAGACTGTTCTCTCTGCTATCGCACGGCAAGTGGTACCGGAGCGCCAAGTCTATGTCCAAAAGGCTCCTTAATAGCTTCTACCCCCAAGCCATAAGACTGCTAGGCTGCTGAACAATTAATGAAATGGCCACCCTGCCCCCCTTGTTTTTACACTGCAGCTACTTGCTGTTTATAATCTATGCATAGTCACTTTACTCCTACCTACATGTACAAATTACCTCGACTAACCTGTACCCCCGTACATTGACTCGGTACCGGTACCCCTTGTTTATAGCCTAGTTATTATTTTATTGTGTTACTTTATATTTTATTTACTTTAGTAAATTTAGCAAATATTTTCTTAACTCTATTTTCTTATAACTGCATTGTTGGTTAATGCTTGTAAGTAAGCATTTCACTTTGTATTCGGCACATGTGACCAATTGTATTTTATTTTATTTGGATAGCAATACACTAGTGTTGAATGAATACACTTACATGTAACTAAATACTATGGTCAATTCCAGGCCACCACAGATGTATTAAGCTATTGTATTCCACGTTTAAAGATTAATGTGTTTATTTCATTGCATTAACAGTTTCATAATCTGTCCTGAGGGAGGGTATTTCCATAGAGAAGGTGCTTTGCATTGTCAGCTCATGCTTCAGTGCTCTGGGAGTGTTTATAGCCCTGTGAGTTTCAGACTGCAGGACTGAGATCTGTCTTCACACTTTAAGACTGCAGTGTTATTATCGTTGGGTTCAGTCTGTTCAGTCTTCTCAGAGCCACAGATGATGATAAAGATGATGAAGTCGATATCACTGATTCCACTGCTGATCATGCTGGGGTTCCTGACTCAGGGTGAGAAACTCTCAGCATCGCTCCCTGTGGTCTACTTGTTTTAAGAGGTTTTAATGGGCTTGTACATGGAAAAAGTTTCAAATTCCTTTTATGTGGATTTTTAAGACTACTCAAAGCTAATTTCCCTGTTTCAATTTCAGAGTCCTCTGCACAACGTGTCCTGAATCAAGCTGATGAATCGAAGTCAGTTCGTCTGGGAGAGAATGTGTCTATCAAAGCTGTTGCAAGTTCAACAGGTATTGATGATGACATGAGCTGGTACCTGCAGAAACCTGGACAGGCTCCTAAACTCCTCATCTATAGAGTAAATACACTTCAGTCTGGAACACCATCTAGATTCAGTGGCAGTAGATCAGGTACTGAGTACATTCTTACAATCACTGGTGTCCAAGCTGAAGATGCAGGAGATTACTATGGTATGGGTGATTATGGCGACCCAGAGCATTTCACACAGTGATTTAGAGTCGTACAAAAACCTCCCTCAGTCAGACTGCACAGTGACTGTAATGCTGCAGCTGGGACCTACTGCAGGTGTTGAGGAGCAACAGACTCTGACATGAATCACTGGTTTACTGAACACACACCTCAAGTCCTGGTTATATGACATCACCAAGCATAAATAACCACTACATTACCACCATACAGAACATCTGGTTACAACTCAAATACACCAAATAGTTTAGTCATGATAAAAACCAACAGCTATATCCCATAACCCCATTCCATGTCTATAATGGTCAGATTATGTGGTTCTGCTCCTGTCCCCAGATATTCACTGTCCCAAGGGGTCTTCCCAGTACCCACCCTCCCTCACCCCCTATCAACCTTCTAATGTTCATTTTGAAACAGAGCAGTTTAGTCTTTGTTTAACAACTACAAGTGCACAGATATTCACAATTATATTCATGATAAAAATCAGGGACAACTTCCTTGACATTAATACAAAGTATTTTATTTTGTTAACATTTCCAATCTAAAAGCAATAAAACTACACACACAGATTTAAAGATTCAGAAACACAAATTGATGACCAAAGCTGAAGCTATAGATAGATATTTAGAATGATGGAAAGACAGACAGATAGGTGTTCTCTGTGTACAGGGGGTCTACTGGGAGCAGTGGTGTGGCTCCAGTGTGTGAGTGACGGGGGTCTGGTCCTTTAGGGTGGCCTCACAGGTGACTGAGCCAGCATTCCTCCACTGGTCAGTGGGGAGGGTGAGGCTGCTGCTCCAGCTGTAGTGACCGTCCTTCTCCAGGACCTCCAGACTCTGGCTTCCCTGCAAGGCTCCCCCGGCCCCCAGCCTCCAACCCAGCTTCCAGCCCCCCGGGAAGCCTCTGTTGGCCAGGCACACTAGGGCAACATTCCCCTGGTCCTGCTCCTCACTGGAGGGGAGTAGGACGGTCAGGGAGGGACGTACCACACCCACTACAAGAGAGAAGGGGAGGGGGAAAGGAGAGATGACATGTAAGGGTTAAACTGGACAATAACCTTGAAGAACTTTCAACAACTTTAACATGAAGAAACAAATCTGATATTTGTATTATATAAAATAGTTTGTGAAAATGACAGGTTATCTATAAATATATACTACACACTCTTTTACTTCCCTCTAATAACATCTATGAAGCATGAACACACACTAAGTTCAGTGATGCGTTAAAGTACAGTACATAAACAAAACTTACGTGCTTACAATGAAAACGTTTTCATAATGCTGCTGAACTGTTTTTGTGTATTTAAAGACATCGAACACATCAAACTATTATTTTCTAATGGTGGATATTTGGTATATGAAGTTTCTGTCCTTGAATGATCATTACAGTAGATATAAACATTGCAACTAATAGGTATAAAATAAATTAAACATTCAAAACGACAACTATTTAACAATTTTGACTTTTTGTGATTTTATAAATGTTCAATTGAATGTATTATAAAAAGGAATGAACCTCTTGTACTTACAGTCAATGATGAGTTTGGTGCCGCCACCGAAAGTGTACCACAGTGATACAGACTCATTGAACGGCCGTACAAAAACCTCCTGCACTTTATACACACCAGTAACTCTCTACACAACACACATTCAACCCTACCACTGATAGTCAGTCAAAAACACCATATACAGGTCATAACATTCAAATTAGTTTATGTTTGATTTTTCAGATTATACATTTTAGCTGATTTCCCCCAAGACTTTAAAATATAAATGTTGGAGATGTCAAATATCTCTGACAAACTCACTAAGTACAATAAGGCAGCCATATAGAACAGCAAAACACTAGTATTTAATTTATATGTATTTAAAAACTATGGTCAAGTCCTTCCACAGATTTAGGTAAGCTCTTTCCTTCCATGTTCAAGATTATTTTTGTGTTGCATTAACAGTTTCATCATCTGTCCTGAGGTAGGGTATTTCCATAGAGAAGGTGCTTTGCATTGGCAGCTCATGCTTCAGTGCTCTGAGAGTGTTTATAGCCCTGTGAGTTTCAGACTGCAGAACTGAGATCTGTCTTGACACTTTAAGACTGCAGTGTTATTATCGTTGGGTTCAGTCTGTTCAGACTTCTCAGAGCCACAGATGATGATGAAGATGATGAAGTCAATATCACTGATTCCACTGCTGATCATGCTGGGGTTCCTGACTCAGGGTGAGAAACTCTCAGCATCTCTCCCTGTGGTCTACTGGTTTTAACAGGTTTTAATGGGCTTGTACATGGAAAAAGTTTCAAATTCCTTTTATGTGGATTTTTAAGACTACTCAAAGCTAATTTCCCCGTTTCAATTTCAGAGTCCTCTGCACAACGTGTCCTGAATCAAGCTAATGAATCAAAGTCAGTTCGTCTGGGAGAGATTGTGTCTATCAAGGCTGTTGCAAGTTCAACTGGTATTGATGATGACATGAGCTGGTACCTGCTGAAACCTGGACAGGCTCCTAAACTCCTCATCTATAGAGTAAAAACACTTCAGTCTGGAACACCATCTAGATTCAGTGGCAGTAGATCAGGTACTGAGTACACTCTTACAATCACTGGTGTCCAAGCTGAAGATGCAGGAGATTACTATGGTATGGGTGATTATGGCGACCCAGAGCGTTTCACACAGTGATTTAGAGTCGTACAAAAACCTCCATCAGTCAGACTGAACAGAGACTGTACTGCTGCAGCTGGGACCTACTGCAGGTGTTGAGGAGCAACAGACTATGACATGAAACACTGGTTTACTGAACACACAACTCAAGTCCTGGTTATATGACATCAACAAGCATAAATAACCACTACTTTACCACCATACAGAACATCTGGTTACAACTGAAATACACCAAATAGTTTAGTCATGATCAAAACCAACAGCTATATCCCATAACCCCCTTCCATGTCTATAATGGTCAGATGATGTGGTTCTGCTCCTGTCCCCAGATATTTACTGTCCCAAGGGGGTCTACCCAGTACCCACCCTCACTCACCTCCTACCAACCTTCTAATGTTCATTTTGAAACAGAGCAGTTTAGTCTTTGTTTAACAACTACAAGTGCACAGATATTCACAATTATATTCATAATAAAAATCAGGGACACCTTGTTGGACATTAATACAATGTATTTTATTTTGTTAACATTTCCAATCTAAAAGCAATACAACCACACATACAGATTTAAAGATGCAAAAACACAAATTGATGACCAAAGCTGAAGCTATAGATAGATATTTAGAATGATGGAATGACAGACAGATAGGTGTTCTCAGTGTACAGGGGGTCTACTGGGAGCAGTGGTGTGGCTCCAGTGTGTGAGTGACAGGGGTCTGGTCCTTTAGGGTGGCCTCACAGGTGACTGAGCCAGCATTCCTCCACTGGTCAGTGGGGAGGGTGAGGCTGCTGCTCCAGCTGTAGTGACCGTCCTTCTCCAGGACCTCCAGACTCTGGCTGCCCTGCAAGGCTCCCCCGGCCCCCAGCCTCCAACCCAGCTTCCAGGCCCCTGGGAAGCCCCTGTTGGCCAGGCACACTAAGGCAACATTCCCCTTGTCCTGCTCCTCACTGGAGGGGAGTAGGACGGTCAGGGAGGGACGTACCACACTCACTAGGAGAGAAGGGGAGGGGGAAAGGAGAGATGACATGTAAGGGTTAAACTGGACAAGAACCTTGAAGAACTTTCAACAACTTTAACATGAAGAAACAAATCTGATACTTTTTTAAATAGGACAGGGTCAGTGAAAATGGCAGGTTATCTATATATCTTCTACAGACTGTTTCACTTACCTTCAAGAACATCTATGAAGCAAGACCACACACTATAGTCAGTGGTGTGTTAAATTACTGTACATATATGAAACTTAGATGCTTACAATATAAAAAGTTGAATAATGTAGCTGAACTGGTTTAGTGTACTTAAAGACATCAACCACTAAAACTATCCTTTTCTGTTCACAGATGTTTGGTACATGAAGTCCTTGAAAGATTATCAGAGCATATGGAAACATTGCAAATAATCTGAAGTAAATAAATTAAACATCCAGAACTACAACTTTTTGGGACTTTATTAATGTTAAAATGTATGTATTATAAAAAGGAATGAACCTCTTGTACTTACAGTCAATGATGAGTGTTGAGCTGAATCTCAGGAGTGAGTCAAAGAACTACACTTCCCAGAGTGCACCAGCAGCAGCAAACCGGCTGCTTGTCACCTGATCAGTCATTTTCACTGATTTGGAGCACCTGTGAAGGCATGGAGGGGCTCAGTCATTCAGAAGAACAAACTTCAGAGAGAAGACACCAAGTTCACTCACAGGTTCAGTCCAAAGACGCCAATGGTAAATGGTTAATTCATTTAAGTTATTTAGAATGTTTATTTAAATGTTTAAACTAAGTTAAGTTCATTAAAATGTTTAATTAAAATTGTAACTTTTTGTTCTGTCTTTAAAGGTTTACAACCTAATTTACTGGCTAATTTACTGGACAGACCAATCAACTGAAAGCAAACTAAAAATAAAAAAGATTGAGTCAGAAATTTGATTTGTCCCTGTGTCCTTTGGATGGTGAACAAGAGGAGGACTTGACAGTTGTAAACCACGCGGAGCGGCCTGGCCCTGAGGATAAACGGCTTCAGATCCAGAAATAAGCTGTTGACGCAGAGGAAGTCAAGATGGCGGAAGATGTCCTGGGGAAGTCGGTCCAGCAGCTCAAAAGGAGAGGACCACTGCAAAAAGCAGCTTCACCAGACAAGCCAACTTCATTTCAAGAGGAGCAAGCAGCATGCTTCAAGTGGAGTTAAAGGAGGAATTCACTAAGCTTTCAGATTGTTTCAGAAAGATGCTCGATGCCAACGATGACTACAGGATTGGACTGGAGGCTGACATGACTGAGGATAAGGAACCAGGTCTTAATGAACAGCAAGAGGCTGACATTGATAGATCTGTAAATGAAGGTGAAACAAAGTTGGCGGAGATAAGAGACATTGTTCAAACAAACCTGTGGTCGAGGTATGGAAGGAGTGAACTTCTTGTGGCAATCCTGGAAGCAGAAAAAGCCAATGATAAAGCGGCTGATGTACCTGTGGAAAGTGCCAATTTAGAGGGCTATGAAGTGCACCTCGCTCTCTTGGACAAGAGAATAAAAGAGGCCATCTCAGCAATGTCAACATGGGAGCGATGGATCCCTGTAGGATTAAAGGACGAATTAGATGGAAGAGTCAAGGACATAAGAGCATTCTACTACAGGCTTGAGTTAAGGAGACCTGAATTTGCCACTGCACGGACGATCAATGAGCAAGGCACAGGAGTGAAACTACTACCCCAACCGGCAACATCCACACCAATAGTGAGAATCAAGCCAATCTCTCTACCTATCTTCAATGGAAGCAAGAGAGAATATCACAGATGGAGGAAAGACTGGGAAAGGCTACAAAAGCAGGGAGAGCCATCCAGATCAACTGAAGTTAAGAAAATTCAACTCCTGGAGAGTGTGGATGACAAAATCTCAAAAGACCTCAGACTTTCAACCTACACCACTGCCGATGACATGTTCAGAGTCCTGGAGAACAGGTATGGCAACAAGTCAACCATCATAGTGGAAATCCTGGAAGAGCTGGAGAAGATGCCACATGTGAAAGGGAACCAACCAAGAAAGGTCATTGATCTCATACAGTCAGTGGAGAAGGCTCTAGCAGATCTCACAGAGTTAGGAAACTCTGGAGCCATAAATAACCCACTGGTAATTAGATCCATTGAAAGCAAGTTGCCTGACTTCATTAAAAGAGACTGGGTGATGTTCATGGTTGAACCCAGAAACAATGTCACATCAGACAACCACTTTGTCATGCTCTTGAAGTTCCTGAAAAGTCAAGAAGAAATACTAGAGAGACTCGAACAGCTCAGAACTGTGGAGAAGGTGGAAAAATCAGATCGTTTGGACGAGAAGTATGACAGAAAGATTGCCTCAACAAAAACCACAAAGAAAGAAGAGCTTGATGAGGTATGTGGTGATAGTGGGCACAACAACAAAATCTTCTTCTGTAGAAAGTTCAAAAGACTTAAGCTACCTGAAAAGAAAACTGTCTTGAGAAAGCTGGGAGCATGCAGAAAATGTCTCGGATGCCATGATGAAGATGGATACTGCAGAGACACTTTCCTATGCAGAAACAAAGACTGTAAAAGGGAAGGTGGTGCCCCAGACCCCCATTTTTTCCTCTGCCCAAAACGAGAAGTCAAAAGAGGGGAAGAGAGAGAGAGTGGAAAAGACGGCAAAGGTGAAAGCAAGCTAACGGATGAACAAGAGGAGATCTTGTCTGAACTTTCCCAGGAAATGGCAGATCGATGCAGAAAGGCTTTCACCAACACCAACAAAACCGCAGTGACACTCGATGCTTCTGGCCAGTCTGAGCTACCGCAGAGAAATGGGCTCTCTGAACTTCCTGTCATCATGATGTTGATGCAAGTCACGGCAAACGCAGGGCAGAAGATTGGGACTTTAATTGACCTTGCTTCAGACACAAACTACATTACCCATAAGGCTGCTGAAAGACTGGGGTTAAGACATGAGAAGATAACTTTAGTTGTGCATGGGGTTGGTGGTATGACCATGGAAGTGAACACACAAAGGTATCTCCTCAAAGTCAGAGTCAAGACACCTAAAGGGACAGAGAGAGCTCATGAAATGGTCTGCTACGGCTTGGATGAAATCGCCAGAGTGCATCAAGTAATTGAACCTGAGAAGTTGAAAAAATTCTTCCCAGAAGTCAAACTTACAGAATTGGAAAGGCCAGAAGAGGTTGAACTTCTCATTAGCCACCGAGAGGGAAGACTAAGCTCCCCAGAGGGTAAAAATCATCGGAGACCTTGTCTTGTGGGAGGGTCCATTGGGGAAAACAGTGGGTGGAGCACATCCCGACTTATTTGAAGAAGTGGAGGTTGCAGCATATGAGTCCAAAACACACTTCGCTCGCTCCATGAGGACAGCAGCTGTCAAATATCAAGAAATCACAAGTCCAACAACTGACACAGCGCAGCTACAGCAGGAGGATGTGACTCAGACCAAATTTACAGCTGCCAGTAACCGTGAGTTCCTTGAGTGGTGGCACTGGGACAGCATCGGAGCTGCATGTGAGCCAAGATGTGGAGGATGCCGATGTGGAAACTGTCCACCAGGAGGAAAGGAAATGACCCTGGCAGAGGAAAGGGAACTGGAGATCATTAAAGAAGGCCTCACCTACAAGAAGGGGGATGCTCACACACCGGCTCCACATTGGGATGCGAAATATCCTTGGACGGTAGATCCAGCCTCTCTCCCGAACAACAAAAGTGCAGTCCAGGCTTGTTTCTTAAGGATGGAAAAGCAACTAAGCAGAGAGCCAGACTGGAAAGTTGCATATGCTACCCAGATCCATGAAATGGTCGAGCGAGGCGCAGCCATAAAACTCACCAACAAAATCATGGATGAGTGGAACGGACCAGTGTGGTACGTAAGCCACCTGGTGGCACCAAACCCTCATTCGGTGACTACACCGGTTCGTATTGTATGGAATAGTAGCCAGAAATACAAAGGCGTGGGTATGAATGATCTTCTTCTGAAGGGACCAGACGTTCTCAACCCTATAAGAGCTGTCTTGCTGAGATTCAGAGAAGGGACGTATGCATCTCTAGGAGACATCAAAAAGATGTACAACTCTGTATGGCTGGAGGAGCGTGAGATGCATCTTCACAGGTTCCTCTGGAGGGACAGCCCAGATGAAGAGATAAGTGAATATGCAATAACCAGAGTCAACATTGGGGACAGACCTGCTGGTTGCATTGCTCAGTTGGCTATGAGGGAAACAGCACGCCTGCCCAACTTTCTTCACTTGGAGGATGAGAGCAGAGTCATTGAAGAGGACAGTTATGTGGATGACCTCTTAACCTCCCAAAATGACCTGAATAAACTTGACAAGATCACAGCAAATGTCGAAGAGATCTTGAAAGCTGGAGGGTTCTTCCTCAAACCATGGGTCCGGTCAGGGCAAAGTGGGAGGCAAGGAATGGAGATGGAGGTTCTAACAAAGACACAAAGTAAAACCTTAATTCTACCAAATCAAATGAGGGACGAAGACAATAAAGCCTTGGGTATCGGCTACCAAATGGATGAAGACAAGCTCTACAAAAGGAAAAAGAAGATGAGTTGGAAAATATCTTCTCAAGGAGGAGGTGAGAACTGAGACACCTAACCCACTGACTAGGAGGGCTCTCTTAAGCCAAGTGGCTGGACTGTACGACCCAATTGGCTTAGTTACACCTGCCAAACAGAAGGGAGCAATTCTTGTTCGAAAAGCATTCCAAGAGGAAGGGGTGGGAAACTAACCCAAGAAACCTGGGACCAACCTCTCTCAGAAAGCCTCAGAGAAGAAGCCATCCAGCTTTTTGAAGAATATGTGCAGCTTGGAGAGGTGAAATTCCACAGGAGCCTCACACCAGCTGGCTGGGAAGGGAAACCTTGGGGCATCACATTCTCTGATGGAAGTGACAAAACCTATGGAGCTGTGATATACTTAAGATGGGAGACAAGTCAAGGCACTAAAGTTCGATTCATTGAATCAAAAGCCAAGCTGACACCCCTGGATCAGAAGGGAGAAGCTGTAAAAGCTGAGATCTGTGGTGCTGTCTTCGCAGCCAGGATCAGGAAGTATGTGGAAAAGCATGCTCGAATGAAGATCGAGAGATGGTTCCATCTACTTGACAGTCAAACAGACTTGGGAGCCATTCAAAGAGTCAGTTATGGGTACAAAACCTTCTTTGCAAATAGAGTGGGTGAAATCCAGAAGGCTGGACAAGTGCAAGACTGGTGGTGGATCCGTGGGGATCTAAACATAGCTGACATCATAACAAGAGGGGGTGCTCCTGAAGATTTGAAGGAGAATTCCACATGGCAAAATGGACCAGAGTTCCTAAAGTGGCCAGTGGAGGAGTGGCCTATAAAATCAGCTGGAGAGGTTGCAGCTCATGCCAGGGAGAGTGTAAACAAGCTCCAGAGGAAGGCATTCTCAGGTGCATTAACAAGAGCTCAAGCAAGAAGTAGTCAGCAGAAAGAAGACCTACAAGGCACTCAGGAATGTCCAAAGAGTGAAACTCAAGAGGAATACCTGTGGTAAACCCAACTCTTCTTAGAAGGAAGCCCACTGGCTGGGTTAAAGATCTTGTGGAAGTAAGAAGATTCAGTAGCCTGTCCAAACTGGTGAGAGTCGTTGCCTGGGTTTGTCTAGCAGCCAAGCAGTGGCTGAAGAGGAAGGCCAGGCCCCTAAACAGGCAAAGAGGGAGGTAAGATCACCCAAGCAACCTGTGCTGACTGTCAAAGAACATGAAGATGCACTCAAATACCTTTTCCTCGCAGCTCAAGAAGGTACAGATTTTTCAGACACAACTCTAAGCAGACTGACAGTGTACAAAGATGTGAACTCTGGGCTGCTAGTTTGTGGAGGCAGAATTCAGACATTCAACGAAGATAAGACAGCAGTGCCAGTTTTACCCTTTGAAGCATGGGTGTCTACACTGCTGGCACAAGAATCCCACAAAGCAAACCACGAGGGAGTGGCGGGAACCCTTCTCCGGATGAGGAAGAAAGCCTGGGTAATAAAAGGCCGTAGACTTGCCAAGAAAATGGTTGACAGCTGTGTGGTCTGCAGGAAAAACAAGGCAAAACAGTGTCAACAAATCATGGCTGACCTGCCTCTAGAGCGAACAGGCCCAGCTGCACCTTCTGAATTCACCACCATGGACCTGTTCGGCCCTTATGAAGTGAAAGATGAGGTCAAGAAGAGAACTAGACTCAAAGTATGGGGAATAGTCTTCTGCTTGACTTCCCAAGCCATACACACTGAAGTGGTGAGTGACATGTCATCTGAAGGATTCCTGCTAGCCTATCAAAGGTTCACTTCACTGAGAGGACACCCCAGGAAACTCTGGTCAGACCCTGGCACTAACTTTGTGGGAGCCAAACCCGCACTTCAAAAATTCCTTAACCAACTAAACAAGTCTGAACTTGAAGACACAGCTGCCAAGCATGGTACAGAATGGTCATGGAAGATCCACCCTGCAGACTCTCCCCATAGGAATGGTGCCGCAGAGGCAGCTGTCAAAGTAGTGAAGCGGGCGTTGAGCAACCTTGGTGGAGATGGTGTTTTCACATGGGGAGAATTCCAAACATTTCTCTTCATGGCAGCCAACCTTGCTAATGAGAGACCCATCGATGCAAGAACTCAAAGCAGAGAAGACTGTGTAGAGTACATCACCCCGAATTCTCTGCTTTTAGGACGTAACAATCCAAAGGGAGACCCTGGAGATTTCCAGTTTGATGGCTACCCTTACAAAAGACTTAAACATATTCAAGCAGAGTTAAGCCATTTCTGGAAGAAGTGGAGCCAATTGGCTGGACCTAATCTGTTCATAAGGAACAAATGGCACACCAAAGAGCGAAATGTTGCTGTTGGAGATGTGGTCTGGTTGGCTGACCAAAACGTCCTAAGAGGACAGTACAAGCTGGCTAGAGTGGTCGGTGTCAATGCTGACAGCAAAGGCATCGTAAGAGATGTGCTTGTGAAGACTTTTCCCAGCTATTCTGTTCACATCACAAAGTCAAACAGGAAAAAAGGGCCCACGAGCAAACGGTGAAAGAACGAAGAGGCTTCAAACCAAAATCACAGCCACAATTCTTCATAGAGATGTCAGACGGCTTGTCATTCTACTTCCCATTGAAGAACAAACAGAGGTGTGAAGGGCTTGTGTGACCTCTCTGGATTTGAAAAAAACAAGAGCTCAAGTGGGAGGTGTTGAGCTGAATCTCAGGAGTGAGTCAAAGAACTACACTTCCCAGAGTGCACCAGCAGCAGCAAACCGGCTGCTTGTCACCTGATCAGTCATTTTCACTGATTTGGAGCACCTGTGAAGGCATGGAGGGGCTCAGTCATTCAGAAGAACAAACTTCAGAGAAAAGACTCCAAGTTCACTCACAGGTTCAGTCCAAAGACGCCAATGGTAAATGGTTAAATCATTTAAGTTATTTAGAATGTTTATTTAAATGTTTAAACTAAGTTAAGTTCATTAAAATGTTTAATTAAAATGGTAACTTTTTGTTCTGTCTTTAAAGGTTTACAACCTAATTTACTGGCTAATTTACTGGCTAATTTACTGGACAGACCAATCAACTGAAAGCAAACTAAAAATAAAAAAGATTGAGTCAGAAATTTGAGTTGTCCCTGTGTCCTTTGGATGGTGAACAAGAGGAGGACTTGACAATGAGTTTGGTGCCACCACCAAAAGTGCACCACAGTGATACAGACTCATTGAACGGCCGTACAAAAACCTCCTGCACTTTATACACACCAGTAACTCTCTATACAACACACATTCAACCCTACCACTGATTATCAGTCAAAAACACCACATGTAGGTCATAACTTTTGAAATTATTTTATGTTTGATATTTTAGATTATTAATTTTAGTTGATTTCCCCCATTAATATAAAATAAAAATGTTGGAGATGTCAAATATCTCTGACAAACTCACTAAGTACAAGTCGGCAGCCATATAGAATAGCAATACACTAGTATTGAATGAAAACATTTACAGTGAGGGAAAAAAGTATTTGATCCCCTGCTGATTTTGTACGTTTAAATAAAATAAAAATAAATTGGTCATTTAGCAGACGCTCTTATCCAGAGCGACTTACAGGAGCAATTTAGGGTTAAGTGCCTTGCTCAAGGGCACATCGACAGATTTTTCACCTAGTCGGCTCGGGGATTAGAACCAGCGACCTTTCGGTTACTGGCACAACGCTCTTACCCACTAAGCTACCTGCTGCCGTTTGCCCACTGACAAAGAAATGATCAGTCTATAATTTTAATGGTAGGTTTATTTGAACAGTGAGAGACAGAATAACAACAAAAATCCAGAAAAACGCATGTCAAAAATGTTATAAATTGATTGCATTTTAATGAGGGAAATAAGTATTTGACCCCCTCTCAGTCAGAAAGATTTCTGACTCCCAGGTGTCTTTTATACAGGTAACGAGCTGAGATTAGGAGCACACTCTTAAAGGGAGTGCTCCTAATCTCAGTTTGTTACCTGTATAAAAGACACCTGTCCACATAAGCAATCAATCAATCAGATTCCAAACTCTCCACCATGGCCAAGACCAAAGAGCTCTCCAAGGATGTCAGGGACAAGATTGTAGACCTACACAAGGCTGGAATGGGCTACAAGACCATCGCCAAGCAGCTTGGTGAGAAGGTGACAACAGTTGGTGTGATTATTCGCAAATGGAAGAAACACAAAAGAACTGTCAATCTCCCTCGGCCTGGGGCTCCATGCAAGATCTCACCTCGTGGAGTTGCAATGATCATGAGAACGGTGAGGAATCAGCCCAGAACTACTCGAGAGGATCTTGTCAATGATCTCAAGGCAGCTGGGACCATAGTCACCAAGAAAACAATTGGTAACACACTACGCCGTGAAGGACTGAAATCCTGCAGCGCCCGCAAGGTCCCCCTGCTCAAGAAAGCACATATACATGCCCGTCTGAAGTTTGCCAATGAACATCTGAATGATTCAGAGGAGAACTGGGTGAAAGTGTTGTGGTCAGATGAGACCAAAATGGAGATCTTTGGCATCAACTCAACTCGTCGTGTTTGGAGGAGGAGGAATGCTGCCTATGACCCCAAGAACACCATCCCCACCGTCAAACATGGAGGTGGAAACATTATGCTTTGGGGGTGTTTTTCTGCTAAGGGGACAGGACAACTTCACCGCATCAAAGGGACAATGGACGGGGCCATGTACCGTCAAATTTTGGGTGATAACCTCCTTCCCTCAGCCAGGGCATTGAAAATGGGTCGTGGATGGGTATTCCAGCATGACAATGACCCAAAACACACTGCCAAGGCAACAAAGTAGTGGCTCAAGAAGAAGCACATTAAGGTCCTGGAGTGGCCTAACCAGTCTCCAGACCTTAATCCCATAGAAGATCTGTGGAGGGAGCTGTATGTTCGAGTTGCCAAATGTCAGCCTCGAAACCTTAATGACTTGGAAAAGATCTGCAAAGAGGAGTGGGACAAAATCACTCCTGAGATGTGTGCAAACCTGGTGGCCAACTACAAGAAACCTCTGACCTCTGTGATTGCCAACAAGGGTTTTGCCACCAAGTACTAAGTCATGTTTTGCAGAGGGGTCAAATACTTATTTCCCTCATTTAAATGCAAATCAATTTATAACATTTTTGACATGCGTTTTTCTGGATTTTTTTGTTGTTATTCTGTCTCTCACTGTTCAAATAAACCTACCATATAAATTATAGACTGATCATGTCTTTGTCAGTGGGCAAACGTACAAAATCAGCAGGGGATCAAATACTTTTTTCCTCACTGTACATGTAACTAAATACTATAGTAAAGACTATAGTCCCCTGTAGCTCAGTTGGTAGAGCATGGGTGAACATGGGTTCATTTCCCACGGGGGTTCAGTATGAAAAAAATGTATGCACTCACTAACTGTAAGTTGCTCTGGATAAGAGTGTCTGCTAAATGACTAAAATGTAAAGTCCTTCCAGGAATTTAGGTAAGCTATTTCCTTCCATGTTTCTGTCATTGCATTAACAGTTTCATCATCTGTCCTGAGGTAGGGTATTTCCATAGAGAAGGTGCTTTGCATTGGCAGCTCATGCTTCAGTGCTCTGGAAGTGTTTATAGCCCTGTGAGTTTCAGACTGCAGGACTGAGAGCGCTCCTTCAACACAACAGAAACAACGGCAACCATGACTCTGAACACCATCTTCATCTGGACACTGGCCTGCTGCTGCCTCAAAGGTCTGTTTTTTTCTAACACTTACAATGGAAAAATGACATATTGTTGAGTACCTTGTATAATCATTGAAATGGCTCTCAATTAATAAATGTCCCTGCATTAAATATAATGAAATATAAATGATCTCTTATTTATATTCATTGATCAATTTATATTTTTCCTCTTCAGGATCCAGAGGTCAGGTGACTGTGACTCAGCCTCCTGTAGTGACATTTTCTCCAGGAGACCCCGTCACTCTGACCTGTAAAACCAACCCTAAAGTGTACAAATGGAGTAATGGAGATGAGGGTGCGTTCTGGTATCAACAGAGACCTGGAGAAGCTCCCAAACTCCTGATAAAATATGCAAAGAAACTGCTAGATGGGATTCCTGCTAGATTCAGTGGCAGTGGGTCTGAGAGTGACTTCACTCTGACCATCAGTGGAGTCCAGGCTGAAGATGCAGCAGTTTACTACTGTCAGAGTTACCACTATCCCAATAGTGAACGTTTGTTCACACAGTGATTTAGAGCCGTACAAAAACCTCCTGCATGAAATTACACACATCACTGGTCCACTGAACACAGAACTAAGGGTCTTGTGATATGACATCACCAAGTATAACCACTTTACTAACTCACAGAAATAATGGTTACAAACTAGTTTCATAACCCTCCCTACCTCCCATGGCTACAAATATCCTCCTTATCAGAAAGATACAGGTGAAATAGTCTCATTGAGGATGAATAATCCATATCATGTCCACATAAAATCATGTGTGAAGCATAAAAGTTGGTGTGCCTCCATGCTTGGTAGATCAACCAGACACACACAGCTGGCCAACACTTCTGTGGAGCAGTATAGTGTGTGTAAGTGCATGTGTGTGTGTGACAGAGAGAGAGTCCTGTAAAACAGAAACTGAGATTTGCATGGCCCCTCTCCCAGAATAGAGCAGTACACTCCCCAGATGTTCCCCCATCCTTAACACCACACCAGAACTAGACCAGAGGAGGTTGGCCAGTGGACATCCGACAGACTGGCAGAGGGTAAAAGTTCAACGTCATAAGTCAGACTTCATTTACAGGTCATTTTATAGGTCACTGCACTAATCTTGTGTGGTGTCGACAGGAAGAGGTTGGCCACCGGACGTCAGCCAGACTGGTAGAGGTCAAAGATAAAAAGGTCAGAGGTCAGTTCCCCAGGGAAGAGAGTCAGTCCAACCCCAACATGCCACCAGACTGCCTGTCACTTTATTGTAGTCAGCTTTTAGTTATCTTGACAAAGAGACTAGATGAAGAGAGCACCATTATCTAAGGTCAGATTTTACATCTGGTTTCTCAAATGACTGCCTCGCCTGGTTCACCAACTACTTCTCAGATAGAGTTCAGTGTGTCAAATCGGAGGGCCTGTTGTCTGGACCTATGGCAGTCTCTATGGGGGTGCCACAGGGTTCAATTCTTGGGCCGACACTTTTCTCCGTGTATATCAATGATGTCGCTCTTGCTGCTGGTGACTCTCAGATCCACCTCTACGCAGACGACACCATTTTGTATACATCTGGCCCTTCATTGGACACTGTGTTAACAAACCTCCAAACGAGCTTCAATGCCATACAACACTCCTTCAGTAGCCTCCAACTGCTCTTAAACACTAGTAAAACTAAATGCATGCTTTTCAATCGAACGCTGCTGGCACCCGCCCACCCGACTAGAATCACCACTCTTGACGGGTCTGACCTAGAGTATGTGGACAACTACAAATACCTAGGTGTCTGGTTAGACTGTAAACTCTCCTTCCAGACTCACATAAATAATCTCCAATCCAAAGTTAAATCTAGAATCGGCTTCCTATTTCGCAACAAAGCCTCCTTCACTCATGCTGCCAAACATGCCCTCGTAAAACTGACTATCCTACCGATCCTTGACTTCGGCGATGTCATTTACAAAATAGCCTCCAACACTCTACTCAGCAAATTGGATGTAGTCTATCACAGTGCCATCCGTTTTGTCTCCAAAGCCCCATACGCTACCCACCACTGTGACCTGTACGCTCTTGTTGGCTGGTCCTCACTACATGTTCGTCGTCAAACCCACTGGCTCCAGGCCATCTATAAATCACTGCTAGGCAAATCCCCGCCTTATCTTAGCTCATTGGTCACCATAGCAGCACCCACCCGTAGTCTGCGCTCCAGCAGGTATATCTCTCTGGTCATTCCCAAAGCCAACACCTCCTTTGGCCGCCATTCCTTCCAGTTCTCTGCTGCCAATGACTGGAACGAATTGCAAAAATCTCTGAAGCTGGAGACTCTTATCTCCCTCACTAACTTTAAGCATCAGTTGTCAGAGCACCTTACCGATCACTGCACCTGTACACAGCCCATCTGAAATTAGCCCACCCAACTACCTCATCCCTATATTGTTATTTATTTTGCTCTTTTGCACCCCAGTATCTCTATTTGCACATAATCTCTTGCACATCTAGCATTCCAGTGTTAATACTATTGTAATTACTTTGCACTATAGCCTATTTATTGCCTTACCTCCATAACTTGCTACATTTACACACACTGTATATATATTTTCTGTTGTATTTTTGACTTTATGTTTTTTACCCCATATGTAACTCTGTGTTGTTTTTATCTCACTGCTTTGCTTTATCTTGGCCAGGTCGCAGTTGTAAATGAGAACTGTTCTCAACTGGCTTACCTGGTTAAATAAAGGTGAAATAAAAAAAATAAAACAATAAAACATCCCTGGTGCCCACTAGAATGGCATGAGGAAGTATTAGATAACTAGTGATGTACATCTGAAGATTCATCAGGAATTCATCAGGAATCAGCACTGAGCCAGATTCATCAGGAATTCATCAGGAATCAGCACTGAGCCAGATTCATCATGAATTCATCAGGAATCAGCACTGAGCCAGATTCATCATGAATTCATCAGGAATCAGCACTGAGCCAGATTCATCATGAATTCATCAGGAATCAGCACTGAGCCAGATTCATCAGGAATTCATCAGGAATCAGCACTGAGCCAGATTCATCAGGAATTCATCAGGAATCAGCACTGAGCCAGATTCATCATGAATTCATCAGGAATCAGCACTGAGACAGATTCATCATGAATTCATCAGGAATCAGCACTGAGACAGATTCATCATGAATTCATCAGGAATCAGCACTGAGCCAGATTCATCAGGAATTCATAAGGAATCAACACTGAGCCAGTTTTATCATCAATTCATTAGGAATCAACACTGAGCCAGTTTCATCATCAATTCATCAGGAATCAGCACTGAGCCAGATTCATTACGAATTCATCAGGAATCAACACAGACAGATTCATCATGAATTCATCAGGAATCAGCACTGAGCCAGATGGAAGTTCTTCATCCCAGTATAGAATACCTCCAGGGTCACTGACAGGTCAGCCAGAGGCAGAGGTCAACAGTTCCAAAGTCACACGCTCAGACAAACACACAACCTCCTAATGCCTCCACCAGGACCTGTCCTGTACCGCACTGCAGCATCTCCCAGACCTAATCCTGAGTAAACTAGACTGGACATCAGTCAGAGGATAACAGTAACCTCCAGGTGATATGTCTGACCTAACAAGGTCATAGGTCAGATATGAAAGGTTGCACCTTGCCTCTGTGCCAGTACGTTTAGGACATTACAGAACATAACCATTCCTTACATCACTGGAGTCTGAAGCGGTGTATGTTCTCTGTATCCCAGCTTTCTCCTCCATCATAACTAGGAGATCTGTCACAACGTTAATTTCATTTAGAAATGCCTCATAATGGTTATGAAGTTGGGCAAATATTGTTATAGTGGCGCCGTGTTGAACTTGTTAATTTCCGGCTGTGTAGCCTACACAAACACAAATCAAAACAAAATGTTATCGTCAAGTAAACAAGCAATAAAACGTAAATATATTTTGTTTGGTTAAAGCTTGTTGTATTATCCACGTGTGCCTACAAGCTGCTGGGCATATGGTTCCAGGCGAAGAGAAGCGAAAGAGCGAGTGGGAGGAGTTTGATTAAGATACAACCAATCAGAAAACTATTTTGTTGCCACCTAGTTGAAGCAACAGATGATGACATTCACTTTTTATTGCCCGCAGTAAAATTCAGTTAACTATTATGCTACTAATATCTGGTGACTTTGATACTGTTCTGTCATTGCACGCCTGTCTAGATATGAATGTCAAAAGTGATAAAAGAGCTTGCTGGCCCAGTCTGTAATCCAATCAACAGCTGACCCTGAAACTGTTTGACTAATAACTCTTTATTTTCTGTCTGAACCATAGACTTAGATAGACAACATCATTATTGTATCTGTCCCATTATGGCGTCTGTGAGAGCACAGGCAGTACCATTGAGGCCATCTCCATTGTGAAGTCATCCATTTTCTTCCTCTACTACTTCTGAGATGGTTAACAAACAAAAGGGTACATACTGCCACCTGTACTGTGTTGTTTGAACCGGTATAAAGCCAAGGATGGCAATTTACTGCCACCTGAAGTAATGGAATGTTTCCTCATTAGTATAATTCATTGGCTGATCCCTCCTGATGACCAGGATGGAATTATGTGATCCTTCCTTAATCCATAGGAAGTCCCACCCAGTTGACTACTTCAAAAAGGTGGAATCCCTCAATGGCGCTGGCCATGCAAAAACGGTTATATCCATCTGAGGCCTCAATAATTCTTTATGGTCTGTACTGAACTTCAGCATGATGCCATTTTAGCACAAGGCCCAGCCATGCAGCACCAATTCCCAGTCATGTGAAATCTGTAGATTAGGGCCTAAATAATTTATTTAAATTGACTGATTTCCTTATATGAACTGTAACTCAGTAAAATCATTTAAATTGTTGCATGTTGTGTTTATATTTTAGTTTAGTATAGAATTGTCAAAGACTCCATCCACCCAAGTCACAGACTGTTCTCTCTGCTATCGCATGGCAAGCGGTACTGGAGCGCCAAGTCTATGTCCAAAAGGCTCATTAACAGCTTCTACCCCCAAGCCATAAGAATGCTAGACTGCTGAACAATTAATAAAATGTCCACCTGGCCCCCCTTGTTTTTACACTGCTGCTACTCGCTGTTTATTATCTATGCATAGTCACTTTACCCCTACCTACATGTACAAATTACCTCGACTAACCTGTACCCCCACACATTGACTCGGTACCGGTACCCCCTGTATCTAGCCTTGTTATTGTTATTTTATTGTGTTACTTTATATTTTATTTTATTTTTTACTTTAGTTAATTTAGTCAATATTTTCTTAACTCTTTTTTCTTATAACTGCATTGTTGGTTAATGGCTTGTAAGTAAGCATTTCACTTTAAGGTCTACACCTGTTGTATTCGGCGCATGTGACCAATTGTATTTTATTTTATTTTATTTTATTTGGATAGCAATACACTAGTATTGAATGAAAACCCTTACATGTAACTAAATACTATGGTCAATTACAGGCCTTCCACAGATGTATTAAGCTATTGTATTCCACGTTTAAGATTATTGTGTTTATGTCATTGCAGTAACAGTTTCATCATCTGTCCTGAGGTAGGGTATTTCCATAGAGAAGGTGCTTTGCATTGGCAGCTCATGCTTCAGTGCTCTGGGAGTGTTTATAGCCCTGGGAGTTTCAGACTGCAGGACTGAGATCTGTCTTCACACTTTAATACTGCAGTGTTATCAGCATTGGGTTCAGTCTGTTCAGTCTTCTCAGAGCCACAGATGATGATGAAGATGATGAAGTCAATATCACTGATTCCACTGCTGATCATGCTGGGGTTCCTGACTCAGGGTGAGAAACTCTCAGCATCTCTCCCTGTGGTCTACTGTCTTTAACAGGTTTTAATGGGCTTGTACATGGAAAAAGTTTCAAATTCCTTTTATGTGGATTTTAAGACTACTCAAAGCTAATTTCCCCATTTCAATTTCAGAGTCCTCTGCACAACGTGTCCTGAATCAAGCTGATGAATTGAAGTCAGTTCGTCTGAGAGAGAATGTGTCTATCAAAGCTGTTGCAAGTTCAACAGGTATTGGTGATGACATGAGCTGGTACCTGCTGAAACCTGGACAGGCTCCTAAACTCCTCATCTATACAGTAAATACACTTCAGTCTGGAACACCATCTAGATTCAGTGGCAGTAGATCAGGTACTGAGTACACTCTTATAATCACTGGTGTCCAAGCTGAAGATGCAGGAGATTACTATGGTATGGGTTACTATGGCAGCCCAGAGCGTTTCACACAGTGATTTAGAGTCGTACAAAAACCTCCCTCAGTCAGACTGAACAGAGACTGTACTTCTGCAGCTGGGACCTACTACAGGTGTTGAGGAGCAACAGACTATGACATGAAACACTGGTTTACTGAACACACACCTCAAGTCCTGGTTATATGACATCACCAAGCATAAATAACCACTACTTTACCACCATACAGAACATCTCGGTACAACTCAAATACACCAAATAGTTTAGTCATGATAAAAACCAACAGCTATATCCCATAACCCCCTTCCATGTCTATAATGGTCAGATGATGTGGTTCTGCTCCTGTCACCAGATATTCACTGTCCCAAGGGGTCTACCCAGTACCCACCCTCCCTCACCCCCTATCAACCTGCTAATGTTCATTTTGTTACAGAGCAGTTTACTCTTTGTTTAACAACCACAAGTCCACAGATATTCACAATTATATTCACAATAAAAATCAGGGACACCTTCTTTGACATTAATACAAAGTACTTTATTTTGTTAACATTTCCAATCTAAAAGCAATACAACCACACGTACAGATGTAAAGATGCAGAAACACAAATTGATGACCAAAGCTGAAGCTATAGATAGATGTTTAGAATGATGGAATGACAGACAGATAGGTGTTCTCTGTGTACAGGGGGTCTACTGGGAGCAGTGGTGTGGCTCCAGTGTGTGAGTGACGGGGGTCTGGTCCTTTAGGGTGGCCTCACAGGTGACTGAGCCAGCATTCCTCCACTGGTCAGTGGGGAGGGTGAGGCTGCTGCTCCAGCTGTAGTGACCGTCCTTCTCCAGGACCTCCAGACTCTGGCTGCCCTGCAAGGCTCCCCCGGCCCCCAGCCTCCAACCCAGCTTCCAGCCCCCCGGGAAGCCCCTGTTGGCCAGGCACACTAGGGCAGCATTCCCCTGGTCCTGCTCCTCACTGGAGGGGAGTAGGACGGTCAGGGAGGGACGTACCACACCCACTAGGAGAGAGAAGGGGAGGGGGGAAAGGAGAGATGACATGTAAGGGGTAAACTGGACAAGAACCTTGAAGAACTTTCAACAACTTTAACATGAAGAAGCAAATCTGATATTTGTATTATATAAAATAGTTTGTGAAAATGACAGGTTATCTATAAATATATACTACACACTCCTTTAATAACATCTATGAAGCATGACCACACTACAGTCAGTGATGCGTTAAAGTACAGAACAGAAACAAAACGTACATGCTTACAATGAAAAATGTTTTATAATGCTGCTGAACTGTTTTTGTGTATTTAAAGACATCGACCACATCAAACTATTATTTTCTATTTGTGGATATTTGGTATATGAAGTTTCTGTCTTTTAATGATCATTAGAGTATATGGAAACATCGCAAATAATCGGAATAAAATAAATTAAACATGCAAAACAACAATTATTTCTAAATTTTTACTTTTTGTGACTTTATAAATGTTCAATTGAATGTATTATAAAAAGGATACATCTCTTGTACTTACAGTCAACGATGAGTTTGGTGCCACCACCGAAAGTCCACCACAGTGATACAGACTCATTGAACGGCCGTACAAAAACCTCCTGCACTTTATACACACCAGTAACTCTCTACACAACACACATTCAACCCTACCACTGATAGTCAGTCAAAAACACCACATACAGGTCATAACATTCAAATTAATTTATGTTTGATTTTTCAGATTATACATTTTAGCTAATTTCCCCCCTGACTATAAAATATAAATGTTGGAGATGCCAAATATCTCTTACAAACTAACTACAAGAAGGCAGCCATATAGAATAGCAACACACTAGTATTTAATTACATGTAATAAAACTATGGTCAAGTCCTTCCACAGATTTAGGTAAGCTCTTTCCTTCCATGTTTAAGATTATTGTTGTGTTGCATTAACAGT